>NC_085862.1:50945179-50947679 GCF_034702125.1 Engraulis encrasicolus | reverse complement strand
GGTGCAGAACAGCCCTAACCCAGGGTCGGTATAGGTGGCGCCATGATAAGGTTCTGCGTTCCCTGTCTGACACCATCGAGCGAGTGAAGAAGAGACCAACCAGCACAGCCCCAGAGAGAACGATCACCTTCCTTAGGGAGGGATCTAAGCCGAGACTGACCACTGGGAGGACGAGGGCGAACATCCTTCACACCGCAAGCTCCTGGGAGATGAGGGTGGACCTTGGGAGGAAACTGCAATTTCCGGACGTGGTTCAAACAACCCTCCGCCCAGACATAGTGCTGTGGTCTGCTAAGGACCAGAAAATCATCTTGGTGGAGCTCACAGTGCCATGGGAGGAGGGTTGTGATGAGGCACATGAAAGGAAAGCCACAAAATACCAGCAGCTAGCCCAGGACTGCAGAGACAAGGGCTGGCAGACGTGGGTGTTCCCTGTCGAGGTCGGGTGTCGGGGATTTCCAGCAAGGTCAGCATGGCACTTCCTTTCAGCGATAGGCCTGGATGAGCGTAGCAAGAAGCTTGCAACACGGAGGATGGGGGAAGAGGCGGAACGAACCTCTTGTTGGCTATGGAGCAGGAAAGAGGAGGAATGCTGGAAGCCAGGAGCAGATGGGCAGTGAGCTGGCCACTCACTGTTGGGCCCACCAACTTGAGGGTGTTATGGTTCAGGGCCGAAACACCCAGAGATAGTTGGACACCATCTGACGACATCTGCTCCTGGCCAAAGGCAACAGCTACCTAATAAGGTAGCTGAGGAAGGCACCACTAGGTGTATGTAGCAAAATGAAGGGTTTCGTTGCAAAGTGCAACGAAACCTGTCCTATGCGCTCTTTAGAGGTTTCCCCAAAAAGTGCCTACTGAACAGTAGACCTCTCCAAGCATTGCCTTTGTGAGTCCAGGGGAAGACAGTTTTGTCTTTGGCAAAAATGTTATTTGTCTCAGTAGTGTTACAACAGTTGTTGTCTGTGGACAGCCTACGTATATATATTCCTGTTGACCAGTGAAGGCCAGGGGCGGAGCACTGGTATTGGGACAGGGGGGGCGGGAGATGTGTCAGAGGCGTTGGGCCCACGAAATATCGTAGAATGGGGCCCCTACAAAATGTTTGGCAATCGAAAGCCACTGGCAGCCCCCCTCCCCCCCCCCCAAGTGGTGAGGCCGGGGGTTCCTGGCCCCTATGCCCCCCCCTCTGCTCCGCCCCTGGTGAAGGCTGAACACATTTACCCAGGGCCCCTGTGTGCAGCTCTTGCCCCATACTGACAGATGACAGATAGGCAACTTATGGCACTTTACTGTGGTAAGGAGGAGTATGGGTCCATTAGAGATTGCCCTTTACGTAACTGCCAACTGACTCCATAGTGCAGCATATGGTATGCCAACTAGCTCAGAGTGGAGTGTCTTTATACTTCCCCCCCAACACCTCGATAGATAGATAGATGCCTCAGTGAAGGGCCCATCATTTCAGACAGACAGACAAATTACTACATATGACAGGCAGCTCTCTACATAGTGCTGCACTGAACAGCTGTGCTCGTGATGAAACCCAGGCGAGAGGGCGAAAGGCAATGGTGCTGAGACTGCTGAGACTGCCTTTATGGTTAAAAGGAGATGGACTTCAACCCAAACTGCTCGTTTCTGTATGTGCAGGAGGAGACGTTGAGGTGAGAGGAGGCAAGAGGAGGAGCAGAGAGACTGAGGAGGTAAGAGGAGGAGAGGAAATCGGAGATGAGGAGAGGCAATGAGAGACAACATTGCCAAGAGCAACCATGTATTAACACATACAGTCGCTACATGAGGAGAGAACGAGGAAGCAGAATGAGGCAAAGAGAGCAACACTCTTCACGACAAGTGCTGTAAAGCCCAAACTATTCGTAGGTGATGTATGGGAAGCCCATGATGGTGGTGATGTATAGTGCAGTGCATAGTAGCAGCAGTGATGTATGGGAGAGGGTGCAGTGCTTTAGTCCCCTAGGGCCATGCCTGTGGTGATTACAGTTCCCCCTCACTGGGCACTGGGGCAGACCAGAACTCCAGTTGTAATGTTGAGACCACATTACTGAGACCCCCCCCCCTCTCTCCATTTCTCTCCGTTACTAATAACCTTTCTGTCTCTCTCTCTCTCTCTCTCTCTCTCTCTCTCTCTCTCTCTCTCTCTCTCTCTCTCTCTCTCTCTCTCTCTCTCTCTCTCTCTCTCTCTCTCTCTCACTAAACCTTTCTTACACTCTCTCTCCTCTCCCTCTCCTAATATCTGTCTTTCCATATTCTTTTGTCACTTCATCTCCATCATCTTCTCTCCTCTGTGCTACCCAGTAATTTTCCTTTCTCATTATAATCCCCATGCTCTACTACCTCACCTCTATGACAGTACATCCCTTCACCCCGTCTCCCTCCCTCACTTGCTCCACTACATCCTTTGCATCCCATCTCTGTCCTTCTCTCTCTCCTTCACTCTCTCTCTCTCTCTCTCTCTCTCTCTCTCTCTCTTCACTCTCTCTACATT
>NC_085862.1:50930179-50937679 GCF_034702125.1 Engraulis encrasicolus | reverse complement strand
GGCACACACACACACGCACACACGTACACTCTCAGGCACACACACTAGCATGCATGCACGCACGCATGCACGCACGCACGCGCACACACACATGCACACACACACATACACACGCACACACGCAAACACGTACACACTCAGGCACACACGCACGCACTCACACACACACACACACACAAACAGGAAGAGGAGAGAGGAAAGAGAATAAGATGGCTGGCATTGGTGTTGGCACTGGCCTGCAGCCATGCTGCCATATAAATCATCCTGAATTACCACAGAGGGCCATGCGGCCGCCCTTTCCATTCCCACTCAGGGAGCACACAATAGCCCTTTAAAGAGCTCGTCAAGGTAAACAACCAGCACACACTCCATCTCACTTCTGGCCCCATCGACAAGGAACTGTGTGTGTGTGTGTTCTGTGTGTGTGTGTGTGTGTGTGTGTGTGTGTGTGTGTGTGTGTGTGTGTGTGTGTGTGTGTGTGTGTGTGTGTGTGTGTGTGTGTGTGTGTGTGTGTGTGTGTGTGTGTGTGTGTGTGTGTGTGTGCGCGTGCGTGCCTGCGTGCCTGCGTGCGTGCGTGCGCGCGTGCATGTGTGCATGTGTGCATTTGTGAGTGTAGGTGGTGGAGGGATTGTTGCATAGTTTGGACGAACAGCTTATCTGGCATATTTGATTGAAGGACATACCCAAGTAAAAAAAAAGTGTACTTAATATATACTTAATAAGTACGTTTTATTGTATTTAAAGTGTACTTCAAAAGTGTGTATTTAAAGAATGTTATTTTGGGACAACTTATAGTATACTTAAATGTACTTGAAATATAATTAAGTAGAGCTTAAACACATTTTAAGTTGACTTTTTTGTACTAAAATTAAACTTTGTATAAGTGTACTTAATATACTAAAAATATATTTAACTTTAAGTACATTATAAGTATACTAACCAAGTCACTTTAAAATGTGTTTAATGTGAGCTTAAGCATGCGGATAAGTGCATTTTAAGTACATTAGAAATCTATTTTAACGTCATGAGAAAGTACTTTATAGTATACTGCAGAAGTACATGCTTAAGTTGTGTTATTTTGGGACAACTTATAGTATACTTAAATACACTTGAAATATAATTAAGTAGAGCTTAATCACATTTTAAGTTGACTTTTTTGTACTAAAATCAAACTTTGTACACGTGTACTTAATATACTAGAAATATATTTAACTTTAAGTACATTATAAGTATACTAACCAAGTCACTTTAAAATGTGTTTAATGTGAGCTTAAGCATGCGGATAAGTGCATTTTAAGTACATTAGAAATCTATTTCAATGTCATGAGAAAGTACTTTATAGTATACTGCAGAAGTACATACTTAAGTTGTGTTATTTTGGGACAACTTATAGTATACTTAAATACACTCGAAATATAATTAAGTAGAGCTTAATCACATTTTAAGTTGACTTTTTTGTACTAAAATCAAACTTTGTACAAGTGTACTTAATATACTAAAAATATACTTTATTTTAAGTACATTGTAAGTATACTAACCAAATAACTTTAAAATGTGTTTAATGTGTACTTTAGCATGCAGATAAGTGCATTTTAAGTACATTAGAAATCTATTTCAATGTCACAAGAAAGTACTTTATAGCATGCTGCAGAAGTATATACTTAAGTTGTGTTATTTTGGGACAACTTATAGTGCACTTAAATACACTTGAAGTATGATTAAGTAGAGCTTAAACACATTTTAAGTTTACTTTTTTGTACTAAAATCAAACTTTGTACAAGTGCACTTAATGTACTAAAGCATACTTTACTTTAAGTACATTTCAAATATATTCACAAAAATCGCTTTAAGTACATTTTAAGTGTATTGACTCTAAATGTATTTTAAGTATACTACAAGTAGATTTTACTTTAAGCACATTTCAAATATATTTATTTTAAGTACACTTTAAATATATTTCAAATAAAACCATCAATGTAATCTCTAATTACTCATTTCCATTGTACATTGTCTTGTTCACAATCATCAGCCATTCACATGAACTATCCTTTCACCTTCACCTCAGACAACAACCACTGCCTCAACCAGGATTTGAACCCACAATTCACTGAACCACAGACCTGCACTCTAACCACTAGACCACAACTAACTGTTATACAACGGGCACAATTACGTTCTTGAAGTAATAGTCTTGAGTAGTACACTTTAAGTATACTTTTATATACTTAATAATAATACTTAGAAATCATTGGTGGTGGTATGCTTTTATCGAATTAAAGACACTTTTACATGTTTAATTTGTGCACCAAAAAGTACACTTAAAGTGCACTTAATACACTAATAACACAACTTAAGTACAGACTTCAGTATTGTGCTTAAAAGTTTAATAGGTAAGGCCTTACATGCCTTTTTAAGATCTGTTTGTGCTCTTCAATATGGTGTTTTTACCATGAAAATACATTAACAAAATGGAAGGTGGAAGGTTATTTAATGTTACAAAGCATAATGAATAAATAAGCCTAGGTTAAAATACACTAAAATGATGGTTAAAAAAAAGTACCCAGGTGAAAAAAGTGTACTTAATATACTTAATAAGTATGTATTTTTGTATTTAAAATATACTTCAAAAGTGTGTATTTAAAGAATGTTATTTTGGGACAACTTATAGTATACTTAAATACACTTGAAGTATGATTAAGTAGAGCTTTAAGACATTTTAAGCTGACTTTTTGGTACTAAAATCAATCTTTGCAGAAGTGTACTTAATATACTAAAATCATACTTAACTGTAAGTACATTTTAAATATACTTACTAATTCACTTTAAAAGATGTTTAATGTGTACTTTAACATGTGGTTAAGTGTAACTATTTGAAGTATGCTACAAATCTATTTCAAGGTCATAAGAAAGCACTTTATAGCATGCTGCAGAAGTACATACTTAAGTTTGGGACAACTTATAGTATACTTAAATACACTTGAAATATAAGTAGAGCTTTAACACATTTTAAGTTGACTTTTTGGTACTAAAATCAAACTTTGTACAAGTGTACTTAATATACTAAAATCATACTTAACTTTAAGTACGTTTCAAATATTCTTTCTAATACCAAACTTTAGCACATTACTTTTAAAATACAAATACACTTAAAATACACTTAAAATATACTACACTAATAGTATGTTTTCAAATACAATACATTTAAATACAATACACTAATAGTGTATTTTATAATACTACACTTTAACACATTACTTTTAAAATACAAATGTACTTAAAATAGACTTAAAATTTAATATACTAATAGTATATTTAACAGTACCACACTTAGTACACTTAAAATATAATACACTAATAGTATACTTTATAATGCTACACTTTAGCCCATTACTTTTAAAATACAAATGTACTTAAAATACATTTAAATACAATACACTAATAGTGTATTTCATAATACTACACTTAAGTACATGACTTTTAAAATACAAAGACACTTAAAATACACTTAAAATATAATACACTAACAGTATACTGTATAATGCTACACTTTAGCACATTACTTTTAAAATACAAATGTACTTTAAATAGACTTAAAATACAATATACTAATAGTATATTTGACAATACTACACTTTAGCACATTACTTTTAAAGTACAAATGTACTTACAATACATTTAAATACAATACACTAATAGTGTACTTTATAATACTACACTTAAGTACATAACTTTTAAAATACAAAGATACTTAAAATACACTTAAAATATAATACACTAATAGTACACTGTATAATGCTACACTTTAGGACATTACTTTTAAAATACAAATGTACTTAAAATAGACTTAAAATACAATATACTAATAGTATATTTGACAATACTACACTTTAGCACATTACTTTTAAAATACAAATGTACTTACAATACATTTAAATACAATACACTAATAGTGTATTTTATAATACTACACTTAAGTATATAACTTTTAAAATACAAAGATACTTAAAATACACTTAAAGTATAATACACTAATAGTATACTTTATAATTCTACACTTTAGCACATTACTTTTAAAATACAAATATACTTGAAATACACTTAAAATATAATACACTAATAGTATATTTTACAATACTACACTTAGCACATTACTTTTAAAATACAAATGTACTTACAATACATTTAAATATAATACACTAATAGTATATTTTATAAAACTATATTTAAGTACATAACTTTAATAATACAAATGATTTTAAAATATATTTAAAATACACTAAACTATAAGTATATTTTTAAATACCATACTTAAGTACTGTACTTGATAAATAGAGTGTACTTAAAATATACTTTCAGAAAATTAAATATATTTAAAGTACACTTAAGTACACATTTTTTTGACCTGGGATAATAATCATAAGAATTCACAACAAAACAAGGTTAACAAAAAGCATTCATGATGACCTCAAATGGCTGCTATTCTTGACTAACTGACTAAAAATACGAAACATGGAGGAAACCAGTAATAGCAACAACAAAACACTTACACTGAAAAATATTCAAAGATAAATATAGTGTATTTTGAAAGATGTTTACGGTTCCGAAGTTTTAGTTGCTTATTAGAGAGAGCAAGTGCATACCCACACAGACACAGACACAAACACACAAACACACACACACACACACACACACACACACACACACACACACACACACACACACACACACACACACACACACACACACACACACACACACACACACACATACACACACACTGCGGAATCCCTTCCGGGACTGTTCATTTGGGCTGTAAGCTAACACTGACTCGTCCACATTCTCTGCGTTAGTAAACATTCACAGACTGCTGCACTCTGTCTTGTCTGACTTTAATTTTCTGCTGAGACTCCACGCTGTCCTGTTCTCCTGAAAAGAAATTAACAATGGATTTGGTCAACTGGTCTTTCAACGCAATTGACACCATCTTTTCGAAGATCAAAGTGGGTTCGGGGGAGCCCAACTGTCCTGATGGGACGACGGCGGCTGGCTATGTGATGGACTCGTGGGGGAAGTGGAACGTCATGTGTCTGGCTCCGTTAAACATTGAGGACGTAGAAGATGTCTACACTTTCGGCTACTTGGTGGCAAGTTCCTTGGGAATTGGATTATCCTTGGGACTGCTGTACCGCATTTGCTCAAAGATATGGGCAGCCATTAGGGGCCCCAGGCTGTCCGGCTCAATTGACCGGTTGGGCAGTGAGATTCGAGCACAGAATGTGGTCGTGAATCGCGCTTTGGAGGGTTTTGTGGCAGGTCAGCGCCAGATGGACAAATTGACTGAAGTGATTGTGGCCGAACATCGCCACCTTGAAGCGATTGATCGCCGCATTGATGGACTTGTCGCGCACACGATCGCCAGATGGAATCGATCGGTTTGGGAGATAGGTTGCTCGAAATTCTGCTGTACGTGAAACGTGTGGCCAGTCACATGAGAATTACCGCAGAATCGTAAAAGGAATGTCTGCAATAACCCAAACATAAATCTTATTTTGCTTTGGCGCCCCAGCTGCAGCTGCAGCGACCTGACCAAGGTCAGGACTCTTATCTCTCCTTGGAGGACAAGCAATGTCTGGACTCTCTGCCTCCCTCAACTACCACAGGCACCTGGAGACGTTTTTCACTTGCTATGGGACAGTGCAAGGCCGTCCCTGGGACGGTTTGAGCTATGGCTCAGAGTGGGGTGATAAGCTATCCAGTGCCCACCCCTCCCCTCTCTTCAACGCCTCCTCCGCGCTTTCTGACCCCCCCCCCCCCCCCTCCCCCCCTCCCCCCGGTTTTGTACAATGTCTGCGTCTCCACTGCTTATAGCCATAATGAGGTTTTTTGTCTATACCTTGATGTTGTGTTTGCAATGTGGAGCTATGGAATCTTTTTCTCCTCATCCTTACCCAATGTTGTCTAACACTTCTCTAAAACCAAGATTTGTGAAGGTGGATGCGCGCAGTAGCGCAGTTCGTCCCAGGTGTACTAAACTTTGTATTAGTTTACGCTGCTACTAAGTATTGTACCCGAAACACAATTTCGTTGCCTTTTTGACAATTGACAATGACAATAAACTCTTGATTGATTGAGTGGTGACAGCACAAAGCTGTTCCAGCAACCGCGCAAGCACTGTGTCAAACACACACACGCATACACACACGCACACGCACGCTCGCGCTCGCACACTCACACGCACACGCACACGCACACGCACACGCACACGCACACGCACACGCACACGCACACGCGCGCGCACACACACACACACACACACACACACACACACACACACACACACACACACACACACACACACACACACACACACACACACACACACACACACAAATCTACAGTATACAGCCAAAAAAGCATCTAAAGCCTGCCAACATCTCTGCCATTAGCAGTGCCAGGCAAGCAGGTCTCTCACTCTCTCTCTCTCACACACACACACACACACACACACACACACACACACACACACACACACACACACACACACACACACACACACACACACACACACACACACACACACACACACACACACACACACACACACACACACACACACACACACACACACACAGTAGTGAAAGACAGAAAGAGGGAGAGAGAGAGAAAGAGAGAGAGCCTTGGAGCAATGTTGTTGTCACCATCCCACACACGTACACATGCACAGACGAAAGTACAGTACACACACACACACACACACACGCACGCACACACACACACACACACACACACACACACACACACACACACACCACACACACACACAACACACACACACACACACACACACACACACACACACACACACACACACACACACACACACACACACACACACACACACACACACACACACCACTGGTGGCTGACAAACTCCATTAACCAGGGATGAATGGCCACTTTCTCATTCACGCTACAATACAGTAATGCAAGAAGCCATTTCATTTCCATCCAAACAAGTGTGTGTGCGGCACGGTGCCAACCCCATCCCTTGCTCCATGCATTCATGTTCCCTGTACGATGAATACATCACAACACAAGCTGCATATATTACATTCATCCTCGTCCAATCCAACACAAGCTGCAGTACATTCAGCCAATCAACATACAAGCTGCATACACCTTCTATCCAATCACAACATCGACTGCCTGAACAGTCCATCCATCCTCCCCCCTCCACACACTTCCTCCCGGGCATTCCAACTTGACGCTGTGCCATGGCAACAGCATTGTACAGTACACAAGGAAAGAGGTGTACAGTAGGCTGGGTGAAAGCACAGAGCTGTCACAATGAAACATGACAAGCTATGATGACGTACCTCACAATGAAACATGGCATGCTTTCTGACATACCTCAGCAGGATACAGCATGCTGTTTTGCACACAAGACCTACAGTAATATAACATGCCATTCTGATGTACCTCAGAGAATCATTTTAGCCT
>NC_085862.1:50910179-50917679 GCF_034702125.1 Engraulis encrasicolus | reverse complement strand
TTCATCAGGGCTTAGTGAAACATCTCTTTAGCTGTTGCCGCACATCGCTTCTGCTCTTGTCCTCCAGTCACCTGCTGCAGCACGCCAGCTTATGGAAACACTCGGGCAAACTTCTTCTACATTTAGCTCATGACTTAGAGTGAGCAGCTCACACCACTGCATACTGCAGGATCAGCACCATGAACACCCTTCAGCATGGTGTTTCTTCACAAGGGCTCTCTCTCCACACAGACCGTGGTGTCACAATATATGCCTAGCTTCAATGGTAGCAAGGAACAGGCTTCACTCAGTCTTCATTCATTACTTTGAGGGTGCTGGCCCTAATGAAAGCTTTAAATGTTTACAAGAAAGGGGCGCACCTTACATCAAGTGTCTTGATCCAATAATGCTTCACATCAGACCTTAGAGACAGATGTAAACTCCACGTCATTATGTAGGCCTATCAGGATGAACTTTAAACATGATGTACAGCCACAAGGTCTACTCGCACAACATGGTGTGTGTTACCACATCTCTTCATGATAAACCTCTGCCCATGGAGTGCTATTCACGATCGGTAGGCTAAATGAAAACCAATGTCCATCCTTAGCCTTGGTGTCACATCACGATGTCTCATCGCACAGATGACAAGAACGTGTCCCATGATCCCATCAGTTGCTCATAACATACTTATGCATTCAGATCATGGATAAAGTAAATCCCAAACCCCCATACACTTCACAAACAGCAGTTGAACACCTAAAAACTGTCTCATAACAAATATCTCCGGGGAGGCCAGAAGCCCAACCCTCTGCACTTTAAACTACCATATTTTCAGTTTTTCTCAGGGGATAAACTCCCAAACCCCCAACAACAAAGCCTCTATAACATCTTCAGTAAACACCTAACACCTTTTTCTTGTGGGTGTTGGTTGTTGTCTGGCCCATGTTGTCATAATGTGTCCCTCCACACAACAGACCTCAAAGAGGATCACAAATAGCGAAGACCATCAAGAGCAAGACCCAGACACAAACCAATCTCGACACACCAAACTGATGCGTTCTGCAGACAAAAACATACACATCTCCACACAAATAACACCCTTACATGTGGTGTCATATCATTTTGTCTCTTCACACAACCCACAACAAGAAGGTGTCAAAACTTTGCATCGCAACTAACTTGTGCATTCTGCTCATGGTTGAGATAAAACCACATATCGCAATACCTCTTCACAGAAACCACAACGTCGAGATCACACCATCTCTTCACAGCAAACTTCTTTAGCATTCAGTTCAGAATTTAGATTGAACCACACACGCCACTTCATGATCGGTGGGTGAATGCTCTTAAGCATGGTGTCACGTCTCAACGTCCCTTCACAGTATACCCACAACAAGACACTTGATTTGCTGAAGGAGATCACAGTGCAGATGAGAGTGTGTGTGTCTAACTACGCCGCCACTGGAGTGTTTGCCTCTGTGAGACAGTCAGGCACACAGCTTCAAAAGACGTGCAGTTTGCACAGCTACTGCGGCACGACTACTGCTACTTTGTACTGGAGTATAGCGATGCATGGGCGTGCACAGATAGGGACAAGGTGGTTTTAAAGCACCTGCCCCTTTGCCCTATACTGATCAAAACATTCCGTTTTTGAAAAAAAAAATGTGTTACAATGTACTGTGGTCCATGTCGGCATGATCATCTAGAAGTACTTTACTATTGGCCCTGCCATGGCTCAAGCGGTAAGGCACTGCACTGCTACACCACCGACTCGGGTTTGATTCCGGCCCGAGTCCGGCCCTTCCCCGTCTCTATCTCTACCCACTCACTTCCTGTCTCTAAAAACTGTCCTGTAAGAAATAAAGGCAAAAGACCAAAAATATCTTTAAAAAAAGACATGCTTGACTATCAAAAGTGTGTATTCATAATGCCCCAATCTATAGCCTCTATAAAGTACTCGAAAGTTCCACATACATCATCTAGATCATCTAGAAGTACTTTACTATTGGCCCTGCCATGGCTCAAGCGGTAAGGCACTGCACTGCTACACCACCGACTCGGGTTTGATTCCGGCCCGAGTCCGGCCCTTCCCCGTCTCTATCTCTACCCACTCACTTCCTGTCTCTAAAAACTGTCCTGTAAGAAATAAAGGCAAAAGACCAAAAATATCTTTAAAAAAAGACATGCTTGACTATCAAAAGTGTGTATTCATAATGCCCCAATCTATAGCCTCTATAAAGTACTCGAAAGTTCCACATACATTACCCCCCCCCCCCTTACCCCCCCTGTGCACGGCACTGTAGTGAAGTAAGGAGAAGTAGTTTGAGAGAGCAACTGCAGAGGCAAGATAAGAGAGGGAAAAATGCACAGATGCAGAGAAACTGTGTGTAAGAGAGGGGAGAGAGAGCAGGATAGATGGGGTGACAGAAAGAGAGCAGGAGCTATAGCGAAAGAGAGATGTGCGTGTGTGCGCTGCTATGTTTCTTTCTCTTTCTTTCCTTGTCGCAGATGGTGTTACTTTTTCTCTTGCTGTTCTAGTGACACTGTCTGTGAGGAAACATCCTGATGGATAGATATAGTCTCAACACAACATGTGCACAGAGGAATGCAAGGGAAGGTGAGAAAAAAGGGGGGCAGTGGGCAAAGTGACAGACTTGGCTCATGAAAGCACCTTGTTGTGCGTCTGGGTCCTCCATCTGCCTGGGTTTTCAAGAAATGTGAATAATTTATTGGCGAGAAGCTGGTGATGGCTTTGACGATGACTCTCTCTTTCAACATCCACATGCAGAGACAGGGGAGACTGAGAGCAAGAGACATACAGACAGACAGACAGACATACATACATACAGACAGACAGACAGGCAGGCAGGCAGGCAGGCAGGCAGGCAGGCAGGCACGCGCACACACACACACATACACAGAGAGAGAGAGAGAGAGAGAGAGAGAGAGAGAGAGAGAGAGAGAGAGAGAGAGAGAGAGAGACGGGGAGAGAGACAGAGAGACACAGAGAAAGAGACAGAGAAACAGAGAGACAGAGAGAAACACAGACATACACAGCAGCAGCACACCATTTGATAATCCAGACACCTGCAAATCTGTGTACATGGCAACACACATGCACTAGCACAAATCCATGCGTACAGTATGTACACTGGAATAATCTTGTATGCCCTTTGAAGATGATTTTTTAAAAGCACATTTATTTGCATATGGAGATGCATGGTAATTTTGGCATATTAAGTAATAAGCCACATACACAGTAGTACTGTACACTCAAGCATGTACTAATATGCAGGAAAACCATCCTACTCTGTGCGCCCTGGGCCCGTACGTGGATATGTACTTTTTAAGTCTCTGAATCCCATTAAAAAACAGCAGGCATTTAGGCTACAATTATAGTTCCCCATATGCAGCACTATGCTTCCCCCTCGTCCATTCATTTAACAATGCATGTAAGGTGTAGCCTACGTAACATACAACTGCAAGCATATTTTCAGTTCCACACATTTTTTAGCCAGACACTTTATATTTTATATATTATAATTCATATCTAAAAAATACAGTACATAGGCCTATATTGTAATGTAACTGTTTAACCCCTTAGCGCAGAGCCTATGCTATAACATGTCACCAAAATTGTAATGGCTATGTCTTCATCTGTTACTTTAGGCTCTCGGTACTGGCATAGCAGTGTTGTTATGATGTAGTGGAGCATTTTCAGCAAATAGTGAATAGGCCCGCCAGCAACCCCATCTGCACTAAGAGGCTACACCATCTTGCAATTGACCACAGCTTTGCAAGCAGCTGCCCTTCCTTCCTTCCTAAAGCTTTACTTTATCACAGAGATACAGTATGAGAGCATTTGTAAGGAGTGTGTGTGCGTGTGTGTCTTGGGCATCCCTGCTTGGCTTTTAGTGGTAGTAGACAGCATGGCTGTACAGATGAGGAGTCCCAGCCTCTCCCCCCGGGGGGATGAGGAGGAACAGAAGAGGCTGTTGGCTGTTTTTCAAGAGGGCGAGGAAGAACAGAGTGTGAGCATTCACCATCCATCTGCTTTGTTTCGAACAATGTAAATGTATAATCCAAACATCAAGGGACCGCCGTAAAAGGCAAGGTTTACAGTGTGATTGGGGCGAAGAAATTGGGGTTGTTGAGAGGGTGAAGCGAGAATTCTTTGAGGTTTGGCATTGCTAAATTGGGGCTTTGAGGATATGTGCACGTACACACCCATCTTATCCAAACACACGCACGCACGCACACACACACAAGCGCGCACATCCACACACACACGCACGCATGCACATGCACACATACACACACGGAAGCACGCACGCACACACGCACTAACGCACACATGCACGCACGCGTGCACACACACACACACACACACACACACACACACACACAAAACTGCATGGAGGAGAGGACAGCCTACCACAGCCCCAGAGCATCACATCCCCATATTCCCCCATCCAGACATGGGGAGCAGAGCAGCACTGACAGCTCTCTGTCATGGGTACCACAGTGTCCTTGTGTAGAGGACACATACACACACACACACACACACTATGCACAAAAATGCATGCGCGGGCACGCACGCATGCACGTACACACACACACACTCACGCACGCACGCACGCACGCACGCACGCACGCACGCACGCACGCACGCACTCACACGCACAAAGCCTCCTGTGCGCCTCATTATCCCCATATCATTCCGTGTTTCATCTTTCCTCACAGAAAATAATATGAGTGGCATTTTCAAGGAGATTTGTTTATCATTTATTTTTTTATTTGACATTTTTTTACTCCTCCTGTGTTTCATTTTCGTTCGCTGTGAATGGATTAGTGGAATTTTAAGGGACATACTCTTTTTTCTTTTACGTCTTTTTAAAATTCATCCATGTGTTTCATCTTGCGTCAGAAGCTATGCAGATCGCTGAAAATTTAAAGGCAGGGATTTTATTTGAACATCCCCTCAAAAAGAATGTGTTCTGCCGAAATGGATGCACACGATCCTAAAAGAATTCCAGGCCAACTTTCTGTCAGTGACGGCAGCACAACATTCTGTGGAACTTTCATCCTCTTCAATATTTTATCACAACATTGTGATGGTACATTCTGAGAGGTTAATAACAAGCCAGAGCCAGTACACATACTTCAGCAAAACGATGTGCTTCTGTATGCAGATGCAGGAAGGTTATGTACGGAAATAGGGGATGAGGCTGTGCTCACTCGAAGAGGATTGTGGATGTGTGTACGTGGGCGTTAGAGGGAGAATTGAACGGCCCTTGAAGGACTCTCTGAATCACAAAGGGCCGCATATCATCATATCTTTCCCCACTGTGCACAACAGTAACAACAACAACCACAACAACAATGCAGGCACATTAGATTTAATTCCACTGCTCTCTTCCCCCCCTCTGACATCCATCAAAACTGGAGGGGCTGAACACCTACACAGCTATTACGTAAGATTAATATTGCACTGTTTCCAAACAGGGGGCCGCAAATTATTCAACACTCTTACCACCTGCTGGTGCAAAGAGCGAGAGGAAAAAAAGTTATTAAACTAAAGAGGGGTGGGGGGAGCAGTGTGTGTGTGTGTGTGTGTGTGTGTGTGTGTGTGTGTGTGTGTGTGTGTGTGTGTGTGTGTGTGTGTGTGTGTGTGTGTGTGTGTGTGTGTGTGTGTGTGTGTGTGTGTGTGTGTGTGTGTGTGTGTGTGTGTGTGTGTGTGTGTGTGTGTGTGTGTGTGTGTGTGTGTGTGTGTGTGTGTGTGTGTGCCTGTGCGGGAGAGAGAAAGAGAGAGAGAGAGAGTGTGTATGAGGATGTGAGTAATGATGGTAAGCGGGTAGGGGGAATAATCAAATACCTATTCTACAGAGCCAATCACATTAGTTTGCCCGCACAGAGAGGTTTTGTGGCGCGTTCCATGAGAGTGTATGCATGCGTGTGTGTGTGTGTGTGTGTGTGTGTGTGTGTGTGTGTGTGTGTGTGTGTGTGTGTGTGTGTGTGTGTGTGTGTGTGTGTGTGTGTGTGTGTGTGTGTGTGTGTGTGTGTGTGTGTGTGTGTGTGTGTGTGTGTGTGTGATGAGTGGATGATTCATTCAATTGCATAATTAAAGAGCTGCCCACAGAGCAGGAGAGGAGAGGAAAGGAGAGGAGAGGAAAGGAGGAAGAGAGGAGAGGAGAGGAGAGGAGAGGAGTGGAGAGGAGTGGAGAGGAGAGGAGAGGAAAGGAGGAAGAGAGGAGAGGAGAGGAGAGGACAGGAGAGGGCGAAGAGGAGAGGAGCGGAGAGGAGAGGAGAGGAGCGGAACGGAGAGGAGAGGAGAGGAGAGGAGAGGAGAGGAGAGGAGAGGAGTGGAGAGGAGAGGAGAGGGTGAGATGGAGAGGAGGAAGAGAGGAGAGGAGAGGAAGAGGAGGAGGAGAGGAGAGGAGGAGGAGAAAGGAGGAAGAGAGGAGAAGAGAGGTGAGAGGCGAGGAATAGAGGAGAGGAGAGGAGAGGACAGGAGAGAACAGGAGAGGTTTGGGTTTGCGGACAAATGAATGGAGGGATGGATGGACAGATAAATAGAGAGGAAACCTGAGATGCCCCCTGGGAATTCAGGTAAACAAACAAGGACGGAACAGAGAGAAAGTGTGGGGGGTGGGCTGAGTCATGGTAAGGGACGGCCCTTTCTTTATTTGTGGGGTCTTCTGAAAATGTTTACCCTTGGTTGTCAAATTTTGCATGACCCTCCTCTAGCTCGCTTCAAAACATTTTGGATGACCCTTCCCTATTTTCTCCCATCCTAAAATCTTGAAATATGACTGAGGTATTAGGGCAGGCGGAATAAGGAGCGAGGGAGGACAGGGAAAGGCAGAGTTCCGACGGAGGAGAGAGACAGATGGAGAGAAGGAGGGCAAATTAAAAATGAAAGCGTGAGCAGGCACAGCATGTCTGGAGTCCTCGGAGTGGCCCCCTGAAGCCAACCGTGCTCTTGTAAAGGATGATGTGTCATTTTCCAACTCTCCTTTGGTCCGACCTCTTAACAAGCCTACCAAAGCTGAATCAGAAGCCTACAATATTGTACATTATATATAGAATAATAGAGAATAACAGACAGAATAATAACAATAAGAACTGAATCATGCACGAGAGCAATTATATCTCCCTGTAGCATAGCAGAGCGCACTCAGGGCATGAATGACACCGAACTCGGGTCACAATAGGTCAGGTGGAAAACACTGTTAACTATTGTCAAGTCAAGTGGAGTGGACTTTATTGTCAAACATCTATGGAAAAAGGGTTAGCACAGAAGTTTGAAAATTGCGTTTGACCAGTCTATTGGGCTGTATGACTACATTTTTGGATTTGTGTAGGGTAGAGGAAATCAGAGGCTCTCAAAGTTGCAATTGTTATATTTTTAATAAAAATTGCAGCCAAAAAATATTTAAAAAATTGCAATATTGAGTGTCTTGGATTTCCTCTACCCTGCACAAGGGACTTCCTCTACCCTGCTCTCTGAGAGTCCCT
>NC_085862.1:50900179-50905179 GCF_034702125.1 Engraulis encrasicolus | reverse complement strand
GCGTTCCATTATTTTCCGTTGGGACGCGGCAGCGAGGCGAGAGGTGGTGACGTAGGGAAGCGAGGGTGGCGGGCGGTGGGCGAGCGAGGCGAGAAAGTTGAGCTTGGCTGAAAAATGTAGCGGCACCGCGAAGCGTTAACCAATGGGAGAGCTTTCAACGACATGACGTCATGTGCGTCACCACAGAGAGATTTTAGAATTACTAGAATATTTCTGGTCACCAGCAGTACTGGGATATTTATAAATGGAGGCTGTTTTGATTTAGGTGGTGTCAAGTCTACCGATCGTTTTTCACAGTTTTAAAATAAACGACACTTGGGTTAAGGTGATCAATATATTCGCTCCTGTTGCATCATTTTTATTTATACATACAGTGTTTGTGATTGAAGAGAGACACTTGTTTGACCACAGCGGTCCGTGTACTTTTTCGTTCATTCATTATTCTATTTTGGAATGAAATATGAAATTCAAAAAAGGGTGCAACTTCTTGTTTTGATTAAAGCAATACAAGCAGAAATGGCTGTATTTTGTTTTCTGCATGTGTTACTTCATACCATAATAGCATTATAAAAAATGACAAAAGTTTTGATCGTTTTTCAATTTGTGATATTTGGCTATTCGTTTATTGAATTTCATTTGACTGACCCCTCCCCCTCTGTTTACCCGGAAGGAAAGTTTGCCGTCTGAAACGCATCAGAAAAGGTCTAGCTACCAAACGACACACAGAACAGTAGCTGGAGCCAGAGACACAACAGAAAAATAATAGAATGATGAAAAACATTTTTGCGATGTACAGGCTAGTAGGCCTATGCGCAGCACGCGTGATGGTTAGGCCTGTATTGGAGCGTGCGTCCGCCTTATAAAATAGAGGTGAAGTTCCCTTTATGTTATGGACTCAACTTTATAGCCTAAATAAAGGCTAAAGTCTCTGGAATCAATAACCTATTATACCCTTTCACATGTAGTAATATGCATTAGGGAGCAAACGGTCCAAAGCAGTGTTCTCACGCAAACTGTTGCGTATTCTGGCAAGTGTAATGAGCTGAAGCGCGCGCTCTCCATACCAAGTTTTACGCATGTTGAATACACATTTCACTTTGGTGTATTTGGAACATTAGTGATATTGTTGGAAAGCAATATGTCCGGGTATACACCTAAAGGCTGGAGATGAACTGGGAAACTGATGCTGATCGTAAGAACTGTCAATGTTCTCAATGACAGTTGGTCTACCCCTTCCCATCGAAGATATCTCTCCTTGTCGCACAGCTGCACTTCTGTTGGATTAGAACGCTATAATAGGCTATATGGCCAAATACAATCAAGTCTTAAGACCAGGCCTAAGCACATGAAATGTCGTTGCGAAGGTTAAATTGGTTGATAAGTTTAAGTCAAAATATAGACAGTAAATCATTCTTCCCCCTCTGGGACGCCCTACTCAATGGCGATGGGGCGTATGCACATGCTTTTGGCGCTTGCTTGATATGGATAGCCTACGCAACCATCTCATGACACAAATTCCTCGCACAGTCATCACAGATCGACCACATCTTTGAAGTGTAGCAACGTTCTGAATATTGCATCAACAATGCCTGCAAAGTCCGTTTGCCTCCAAAGAAACCATGTAATGAAGGCTCAACCAGCCTTCCAGGATTTACTCTCAGGTCACCCGAATTCTGAATAAACAAAAGACGCAATTCAGAAGGACGTTTTTCTTTATTGCTTTTCTCTCTTTTCTAAGATTCAACGTTTCATTTTCAGTACCTACAAAATATCAAAATATGGCGCTTGGTTCCATTTCACAAGTGATATGCAAGCGTAAATCATCATAAACAAGTCCTTATTCCTTTCTCGTGTGATATCCGAAATAGAATAATGAATGAACGAAAATATACACGGACCCACAGCATTTGCTAAGCTAAGCTAATTTGACCGGGAAACGATGCTACGTCACCACGCGAGGCGAGCGAGCAGGTTGAAAGCGGGTGGAATTCGCTTACATGTATCACAGCCGTTAGTGTTGGCTAGCTTGTTCACGTTGACTGCTACCGTGGAAGTGGACTTCATAACGAAACTAAGATCATTCTCAAAGTTGGATTTCCAAGGGAAACAAGACGTGATAAAGAATGGACGACCGACACCAGAGCTGAGGAAATTGATTCAGGAGATTGGACAGAATATTATTTGATTATTTCACAGTGAGTGGTACAACCGAAAAGACTGGCTATGTGGAATGGGAGGCAACAAGCAAAACAACGTTAGCAGTTTGCTAGCTGGGTTGGATATGTCAAACCGTGAGAATATTATTGCGAGAAGCCCTGTAATCAAGACAGCATTTCAAGGTAAGGACATTTGATTATTACATTTGCCCGCCGTGGCGTTGACTTGGGTCTAAGTTTTATTTGATTTTGTCAAGATGAAGGAAGAGTTGTTTGAAAAATAGTTCGGTTGCATTGGTTTTACAGTAGCTATGTTTCACATATGCATTTCAGGTTCCTGCAACTAGTGAGAATGTTTTGAATGACATAGCAATGGCTACATGTCTCAAAGAATAATTCATCACGAGTGATTTTGGCAACAGAACGAACTAGGGGTTGTGGGTTCCTGGATTTTGGTTTGGTTTGCGGCTGTGTGTTCACTTTGCCAGTCCCAGTATGCCCAAGTGATAACGTTGCTTGCTATCCTAACGAGGCAAATGATAATAATCAAACGCTGTATAATACACGCTTTGAGGTTCGGCTCGTCTGACATTCTTTGAAATGTCCATCCTCGAGATGAACGACTGTGGAATATTTCAGCGTCATTGTCTATTGTTTAGCCTATTTAGGTTGAGTTTGGGTCCGCAGTGGTATGATGTGGATGAGTGGGATAGTTGACGGTTCTCAGGAGGAGTGTCCTCAAATGACGCACCATGTCGTGCCTATTTTCTGTCTACTCTAGTCTTTTCTACCGGAGGTGGTAGCTGTCCATGATCACGGTCACGTCTGGCTTCATTATCTATTTCACAGGCTACCAGAAGGATCATCCCGGTGGGGTGATATTCTGTTGTTGAATGCATAATGTGAATTGTTGCTGTGTAAGCGGTAGCCTATTACAACGCAAGCATCGGATCTGTATTTTCGAGTGGTGGAGTGAAAGGAACGCTGATAAGCAGACCTCAAAATTCACCATAAGAGCATTTTTGTCCAAAATGCTCGTGTGGCTTGGGGTTATCAGCGTCCCCTCTTTCAAAGACCAGAAAACACTGAGAATGGCCTTGTATCTTGACGGCCTATAAAAATACAGTATAATCCTGGACACATATCGCGTCTGATCTGAATGTGATGTCCACTTTTCTAACAGACATATTGGTGTAGGGAGGAGGAGTAGGCCTAGCAGGCCTAGTAGCGCAGCCTGTGCAGTAGGTAGCCTAGGTAGAACTAAACGTGACTCTGCCACCAGTTATATGGTGAACTTGACTCAAACTTGTTAAATGGCACTGCCCCACCGTTGTTTACCTACGCCCCCTGCGCCAACGCCGAGTCTGGACCACTGAATCCTGTGTGTGTGTGTGTGTGTGTGTGTGTGTGTGTGTGTGTGTGTGTGTGTGTGTGTGTGTGTGTGTGTGTGTGTGTGTGTGTGTGTGTGTGTGTGTGTGTGTGTGTGTGTGTGTGTGTGTGAGTGAGAGAGAGAGAGAGATATCTAATAGCATTTTCTCTAAATGCAGTATGTTTTAATATGTAGGCCTACCTTATGTTCAGAAAGCGACATATGAAACTTATAGGTATTTGGCAAATATTGATATATACAGTATTTGAAAATCTGATATTGATAAGTCACTGCCTCACCAGCCATAAAGCTGACCGCACGTCACTGACACACGCACGCGCACACACACACACACACACACACACACACACACACACACACACACACACACACACACACACACACACACACACACTAACAGACATACGCGAACACGCACACATGCACCGTAACACACACACATTCACACACACACACGCACACACACACATTCTTTCACAGGCCTGCGCAGCGCTGCACACAAGTGTTTTGTTGTGTCTTTCACATGTTAGAGCTACAGAACTAGAATGAGTGACTGAGTAGGTGTGTGTGTGTGTGTGTGTGTGTGTGTGTGTGTGTGTGTGTGTGTGTGTGTGTGTGTGTGTGTGTGTGTGTGTGTGTGTGTGTGTGTGTGTGTGTGTGAGAGAGAGAGAGAGAGATAGTCTATGTATGTGTGTATGTGTAGTCTTTTCTTTGAATGCTTCAGGGATTGCGTCACATAGATCGTGCCAGCTCTACTGAGTGGCTTTGTTGACGAGTGCCTTTGTGTTGGTGGCTACTGAGCCGTACGCACCACACTCACAAGCAACGGGACGGGTGAAGCGAGGGAAGTGACAGACACTGACACGTCAATCACTGTCAAGCACGCAATTGGCAACCGGGATGAAGGGGAGCGATGAGGAAGGAAAGAAATGGCCTGGATGAAACATCAGGAAGAGTGACGAAGGCTCTAGATGGCTTTCAGACTTTAAGACTATAACACTCCACTGCGAGAATAAATAAAGCTAAATCCCACACCATTTCCTCATGGGAAATTGTAGTGGAAAAACTCTCCGAAATGTTATCAGTGTCTGTGTTTTCATTTGTGGTCATGTATCATCTTTTTCTTAGTTTATAGTTTATGTTGTGATTGTGTTATGAGCTCACTTTCCCTGCTGTGTAGTTTTCATGTTTTATACCTTACAGTTTACATAGGCCTATATTTCTGCTCAGTCAAAATGTTGATCACAAAAAAGGAAGGGTGAGCGAGAGAGAGAGAGAGAGAGAGAGAGAGAGAGAGAGAGAGAGAGAGAGAGAGAGAGAGAGAGAGAGAGAGAGAGAGAGAGAGAGAGAGAGAGAGAGAGAGAGAGAGAGAGAGGAAAATGAAGAAGAAGATGAAGGGATTGCAAGACATGAGAAGTGATGAGATAAGAGGAGACAATGTAGTCAGCAAGCTC
>NC_085862.1:50890179-50895179 GCF_034702125.1 Engraulis encrasicolus | reverse complement strand
TATGTTTTCAAGAGGAAAAATATCAATTTTGTAGGTTTTTAACTAATGTTACGTAAAAACAGGGCGTCATGTCAACCACCCATATACACATATATTCACACACTCTCTCCCCCTTCCTCTCTCTGTCTAACATCAACACACATGCCAAAACATATGCACACACTCATGTAAACAAATACAAGCACATGCTCCTGCTATCGCACGCTGGTCTATCTATCTATCTATCTATCTATCTATCTATCTATCTATCTATCTATCTATCTATCTATCTATCTATCTATCTATCTATCTATCTATCTATCTATCTATCTATCTATCTATCTATCTATCTATCTATCTATCTATCCCCTTTGATGCTCTGTGCCCCCCCCCCCCCCCCAAACACCAGCGCAACGTAATCATCAATGCAGACCAAACACTTCCAGTGTTCCCCAGTGTACTGACAGTATTACTATCCTTAATGACCTCCATTCATCAAGTAGCCAATATGAAGGTCAGTGCACGTCTTGCACATGTCAATATGTTTATGTGGATGAGTGTTCAGGGACTTAGCAGATATCTGTAGTCTCAGCCCCCTTGCAACACTGAAGTAACAGCCACTGACATTTACGTGACAATCATGAACAAATAGCAGTACTGTAGTGCGAACCTTTATTAAAAAAATAGCATAGTAATATAAGCACATGACTGCACCTGCACTGCACAGTTAAATCATTTATAAACGTATTTACACAAAAAACAAACACACACATAAACACAGAGAGAGAGAGAGAGAGAGAGAGAGAGAGAGAGAGAGAGAGAGAGAGAGAGAGAGAGAGAGAGAGAGAGAGAGAGACAGAGAGAGAGAGAGACAGAGAGACAGAGAGAGAGAGTTGATGGGTTCACTTGCATAAAGGAAGTTGACGGTTCACTTACCCGGGACGGGCACTCAGCTGTGGCTGTCTCCACATGGGCGCTCCCTTGATCCACTTCAGCTCTGCATGTGTGAATGAAGGACCGTGTGTATGCGGAGGAGTGTGTGTGTGTGTGTCCGGCTCACTGCTGGCTGCCCTCCGTGGTCCTGGTGGTTCCGTTGGTCCAGTGCGAACAAGTCCCCTCGCGCTGGTGAGTGTGTAAGAGCGACAGCAAGCGTGTGTGTGTGTGTGTGTGTGTGAGAGCTACAGTGAGCGTGTGCATGTGTGTGTGGGAGCATGTGTGTGCAACAGAATGGTATGTGTGGCGGTAGGAGAGGAGAGAAGAGGTGCACAGCTGGTCACGGAGCTCTGCTGTCACTGATCTACAGGGCGCTGCGCTGCGCTGCTCTACTCTATTCCACACACTGGCATCAGCACATGAGCCCCTCTGCAGCCCAAGCTCGTTTCTCTCGCTCTCTCTCTCTTTTTTCCTCCCTCTCTCCCTCCCTCACTAGGCTTCCCTCCCTCTCTCTCTCCCTCACTCTGTAAGCTCGCCCCTCTCTCTTTCTCTCTCTCTCTTTGCTCCCGTCTCTCAGCCTCTCTCTCTGCTTCTCTCTCTCTCTCTCTCTCTCTCTCTCTCTCTCTCTCTCTCTCTCTCTCTCTCTCTCTCTCTCTCTCTCTCCGGCTTAGAGGTGGCTTCTCCTTATGGTCATCATTCTGTCCGCTGCCTCGCTGCCTCTTGCTCATATACAGTACACCGAGACAACCTCCGTCCTCTCTCCCTCTCTCTCACTCACACTCCCTCTATCGCTCCCACTTGCTAATACCCACCAAGACAGCCTCCGCTTTCCTGCGCTCTCCCTCTCTCGCTCTCTCTCTCTCTGTCTCTCTGTCTGTCTGTCTCTCTCTCTCTCTCTCTCTCTCTCTCTCTCTTGACTGCTACCTCTCTCTCTCACACACACATCCAGTCCCCTCTCACAGGCATGCAGACACACACCCACACATCCACGCGCAGTCGAGGCAGCACCCCTCACTGCTGTTCGCACACACACGCGGGTGATGCACACACACACACACACACCCCCACGCAGCAGCCCTAGCCGGAGCTCGCACACGCCTGCGCACACAAGACTCCGTCTCTCGCTCCTTTTTTCACACTCTCTCTAAGATATACAGTATATATGCATGACTTTGGCTTGCCAGTGTCTCACCCTCCACCAACACTCTCTCTCTCTCTCTCACACACATACACACACGCACACACACGCACACACACACACCGTCCGCTCTCGGCCAGCGTTGCGTTGCGTTCCTCCAGATCCTTTGTTCTTCACAAGCCAGGCGGCTCCTTCTGTTCCACAGACCGGCAATATGCAGCGGAGCATGAATGCACCACTGCAGCCGCGCAAGCTACCGTGTGTGTGTGTGTGTGTGTGTGTGTGTGTGTGTGTGTGTGTGTGTGTGTGTGTGTGTGTGTGTGTGTGTGTGTGTGTGTGTGTGTGTGTGTGTATGTATCTTTATATGTCTTTTTGCAGAATTTATTTGCATTAATGTGTATTATGTTTGTGTGTGTGTGTGTGTGTGTGTGTGTGTGTGTGTGTGTGTGTGTGTGTGTGTGTGTGTGTGTGTGTGTGTGTGTGTGTGTGTGTGTGTGTGTGTGTGTGTGTGTGTGTGTGTGTGTGTGTGTGTGTGTGTGTGTGTGGTGTTTTGTGTGTGTGTTTGTGCATATGTTCACAAATCCAAATCCAAACACTGCTCTGCTAATTGTTCCCCGTGTTTTTGTTTGTGTCTCTTTTCTTCTGTCCTGCCAAGCTCCCTCTTTTTCTCATTCTCTCTCATTCTCTCAAGTGCTATCTCTCTCTCTCTCTCTCTCTCTCTCTCTCTCTCTCTCTCTCTCTCTCTCTCTCTCTCTCTCTCTCTCTCTCTCTCTCTCTCTCTCCCTTTCTCTCTCTTTCCTAATCTTCTCTCTCCATCTCCCTCTCTCCTGTTCTCTGCCAAGTCTGCTCTTCCTCTCGCTACTACTGTGGTTGTGAAGCTTTACAACTCTCTCCGCCAGCCAGCAGGCAGCCAAGGGACCGTCTCAATACTGCACATGGCATGAACAAATGTAGAATGTGTTGTGCTATGAGGCCAAAATCGATCTGCCAATAGGACCAAGACGATAGGGTGCGTTCAGGTAAATTGGGCCATCAGGTAAATTGGGCCGGATAAGCATTTGGTGTCTCATTTCTTTTAATTCTACAGACCAACCACCACAAATGTACTGAAATTGTTGGAACATTATTACTCTATCTGTTAAAAGTAATTTGAATAGCATAACACTTTTTTGATGGCCAGGAGGAACCCTCATATGGAGAGCGAAAGAAGAAAGTAAATTTTCAGTCTTGCCAAAATAAGAAATCGTCTAGATAAAATAAGGATGATACTGTTTTCAGATGTGATAAAAACTGGAAAAACGGATACGCTTTTAGGTTTGAATATGTGCCTTTAATCTGGAAAAACATAGTTGTGGCATCATTGTGACTAAAAAATAAACTATTGGCCCATTTTAGCTGAACATGTTAAGATAAAATGGGCCGCCCCTTTCAGGTAATTTGGGCCGTTTTTTTCTATGGGAATTACCATTCATATTTTCTACAAAAACAATGTGACCATTATTGAAGATGGAGGTGTCAGGGGAGCTATTTTAATGAAGTTGTGATATCTTTTTGGAAACAGATGTGTTAAAAACCACGAAAAAATGGAAAACTATTAAAATCATCCCTAATTTTGTTTTTCTTTTGTGCAATTCTTCATTTTACCATCAGAATGAATAGGTGGCCCATTTTACCTGAATAGGTGGCCCATTTTACCTGAATGATTTTTTCCATCCAGGATGACACACCTGTCACTTAAACTTGTAAACATGTATAATTTTTACATTAATCACCTTGCTTTTTGTCATGAGATGGAAGATTACGAGTCACTTTATGAAATCAAACTTAACTTTGGGTAATGTATTGATGTTCTACCTCAGATTTCATTAGTCTTTCTGAATTTGCCAAAAAGTGGCCCAATTTACCTGAATGCACCCTACATCTCAAGAGGCCTTCGACATGAAGAAGACTCACACTATGTGCCGTTGTCATGAAGACACTATACTAAGCACTAAGCTGTACTGTAGAAGCAGTGGAATGGTGAGTAACATGGCATCATAAAAGTAAGTTCACTAGTTCACGATATGAAATTTGGAAAGGCATGTATGCATAAGGCATGCTTGCTTCTTGTGACCGTGCGGCTCTGGCTGGAGAGCAGTTGTCTATGCAGGTGGACTGATCATCAAAGTGCTTCACGGGGTCCGCACGGATCGTTGCACTCGAGAAGCTAGCGATTAATTGAATGCGTGGTGCACAGAGATTATGATTATAGCAGCATATCAGGCAAGGTCGCTGACCATGGTGCTGAAGTACCGCCAAGCAGCGGTAAACATCCTTGAGTTTGGAAGTACAGAGTGCCACTGAGAGCTCCGGCGGTATCTGCACCCACAGATATGTGCAAGGTCTGAGTGGACACCCCCCGACCGATGATGGTCAGAGAGCAGTGACCCTAAATGTCTGTCCATCCGCAGAGCAGAGACTTTAGAGAAACAAATAGATTTAAATACATTCTAAATGCACTTAGAGAGTGCAGACCTCTGTCAAGGAAGCTGTATGATAGAGCACTTGACTACGTTATTATTTATTTTAAGTCTTTCTGCCTTCTTTTTTTGGAGTTGTAGGATAGCAATGATGAAGAATCTTTTAAAAATCCTGGTTCCAGTTCATGACCCGGATCACCACCAAAATTCATCCAAATCCGTTCATAAGTTTTTGAGTTATCATGCTGACAAACACATAAACAAACAAACAAACAGACAGACAGACAGACAAACAAACAGACAGATAGACCAACGTGACCAAAAACATAAACTCCTTGGCGGAGGTAATAATATAGTCATTTTAATTAGGTCATAAGGGGGGTAACATCATCCGATGTGTGTACTTAACAGGTTTAAGTCAGCTTGGCAGAGCAAACATCCCTCCACTTCGTAGCAAGAAGTTCTTGGGTTCTACCTCATCGTCTTAAAAC
>NC_085862.1:50870179-50885179 GCF_034702125.1 Engraulis encrasicolus | reverse complement strand
TGGATAGGCCAGGTAGGCCTACTTATTATTTTCCACCATTACCAAACAACAAACAACCGCGTTTTCGTTGCGAACTGGATTAAATAATGTTAAAGTGGCTATCGTGACACGTGACCTTTGATTTTTTTTCTTCAACAAATTCGCCTTTGGCTAAGCCCCGCCCTCTTTAGTTACAGTTGCTAGGTCGGACAGATAAACTTTCAATGCTGAGATATCAACGTGATTTATGCAGTGACTGCAAATCGCAGCAGTTATTCACTCATAATAAATAAAAAACGCATTCATAGTATTGTGAATATAAGTATTTATTTTCTGAACGGTCATGCGATGCATCACAGCTGTTATGGGCTTTTCTATGGGTATCGATAGGCATTGGAACCAGCACCATTGTAAGCTGAGGTCGCATATCTTTTGAGCCCTGACGCAAACTTGCTAGACGAAAACGAAATCACACAACTTAATGACTGTAGTCATCTTCAAAGCTACCACAGCAATGTGTAACATTAACGTTTGGCGTTTATATCTTCAGTAGCTTAACAAAGTCACGTCCATCAGCTGCTAGTCAAAACACTCCTGCCGTGACCGATAGTTAACTTTGCTAGCGGTGTTTCTTCATTAATTAGGTCAGAAATCCAAAATCCTACTCTGAAACAGGTTCGTGGTTTGCTTACAACCTTACTGAAAAGGGACATGAATGAGATGGTGTCATGATCGGAGCACACAAAGTATGGTTTTGATCCGTGTGCTTTCTAGTCGAGTGTGGGGCTGCCGAGAGGCAGACTATCCAGCTGCTATTAGTCCGGTTTTAGGTAAAGAGGAAAGTGATTACCACCTGTTACATCGCGGGGAAACTTGCACATTTGTCACAAATACCCCAGGCACAATTTCCAATCATATTTTAATAATAATACGACCGTATCTCGCTAACCACTTGAAAACATGCGATTTCAGCATTGAGTTCAATGGAGCGCTGTCAAAACTGTCCGAGGTTTGTCCGAGGTCGTCCTTTTGCTGCGCTGTGATTGGTCAAAAAGCACTTTAGGGCGGGCCTTAGCCAAAGGTGAATTTCGGGTCGTTCTTCCAGCTACCTCCCGAGGTCGCGCTTTCCGCGTTTGGTCTTTTGTTTAGTGCCTATGCATGGGTCAAACTTTGCGTGGAGCTGCGCATGTTTACCGCCAAGTTCTTTTTCTATAAATACCAAACCTTGCGGTGAACTTGGCGTGCGCAGTCTTTTGTGCGTACGCACCCGTTATAAATGAGGCCCTAGGTGTTTCATAAAGTGTGTAATAGGCCTACCCCCTACCATGCTCAGCTACTGTAATAATATAAAAAGAAAAAGATTAGGAAAGCCTCCAGAAGCATGTCTCCTCACTGCCATGGAGAACAATGTAGCCAGTTTAACAGGTGCTATATTAAGGTTGCTCCATCCCTTTTGTTCTAGACCTGCCAGCCTTCTGTGTGTGTGTGTGTGTGTGTGTGTGTGCGTGCGTGCATGCATGCGTGCGTGTGGTTGAACGCCCTCTCTCTCCCAGGCAGGGTGTGTGTGTGTGTGTGTGTGTGTGTGTGTGTGTGTGTGTGTGTGTGTGTGTGTGTGTGTGTGTGTGTGTTTCTATCGAGCTGAACTTTGTCTCCCTCTCTCTCTCTCTTGCACCCAAGCGGCTGTGTGTCTGTCCAAATCCGCAGAAACAAATGTGTTGTTCCCGAGATAGCCACCCACACACTAGAACAAAATAACAACTCACTGTAATGGCCCTCAGCAAGGAGTTCAGATATGAACACACACACACACACACACACACACACACACACGCACACACACACACACACACACACACACACACACACACACACAAAGACACATGCACACATGCACACACCCACACGCGCACACACACACACACACACACACACACACACACACACACACACACACACACACACACACACACACACACACACACACACACACACACACACACACACACACAGGGCCACTGACAGCTTTGATCAGGCCTAGGACATAATTCACTAAAGGGGCCCCCGACCCAATACATGTAATGTAACGAGGACCCAATCCTGGGGCCCCCTTCTCCCTGGGCCCGAGACAACTGACCCCTTTGTCCCCCCTGTCAGCTTCCCTGCACACACACACACACACACACACACACACACACACACACACACACACACACACACACACACACACACACACACACACACACACATCAATAGGCCTCCTCCCACAGCCTCTATTACAGTATATAGCTTAGGAGAATGCGGATGCTTATTTCCAGAGTTTATTCTATTCATCATTCACGAGGGTAAGGTAAGTCGACGTGTCTGAACGATCATGGGCACCTCGTCTCCTCCCTGTTGTAATCGTGTGTGTATACTGCTGTACAAGCTCATGCTTTTACCGCTCGGTCCCCTGTTATGATGTAAAAGTCGATCAAGCCTCATGTCTGACGACAGTCTCTCATGTTGTAAAAGTCAATCTTATGTGCAATCTGTATCATCTTATGTGCAATCGTATGTCAGGTTGTCAGGTTGTCTCTGTTCTTTCTTATTGCCCATAAAATCATAGCAGAGGGGTGCTATTTTGCAGCAGGCTGGGTAAAAGACAAAATGTAAAAAGACTGCTAAGACACTCAGAAAACAGGCAAGCAATGCCAAACACAATCCTTGTTTTGTTGCGTCTCAAACAAGATGCATTCCCATTGTCTGAAGTCTTACAAATGGAGTTCGCCCTGTGCTAACAAAAAAGGGACATCTCTAAAGTTGTCTCTGTGGAATACATTTAGGGCCCTCTGGCATGTTCCTTGAGTTTTTGCCAGAGCCTTAGTTGCATATCATTTACATGCAGCACCGGCGTTACATAACTCGCCATCTAGGCATGGGCGAGGGGGATTAGGAAGCACACACGGTTTCCCTTTAAAGTTTAATGAAGTTTGTGTGAGGCTTGGGAATACAAAGTGTGCCGTAGTGTAGTGATACGGTACTGTGTCAGACTTAGGGGAAGGAGAATATCTTTAAGTAGGTTAAGGAGCTCTTACACGTGAGTAGACAGTAGTCTGTGTAGTGAGGAAGTAAGTAGCATTTATACTGTGTTGTGCCTTTCAATGTGATTTGATGTATAGTAACGCAAAATAACCCAATTTTTGCCTGACAGATAAAATGCAACAAACTCAGTAAGTGAAGTAATCCATACAGTATATGTAATTGAGAAACACAGACAAGGACAGATCTGGTACCAATTAACATGCAGAACAAGAAATGAAAGAAACAAAATCCAAATATCCTTGCACAAAATTCGTGAATATAATAATAATAATAATTTTATTTATAAAGCACATTTCATACAAACATTGCAACTCAAAGTGCTCGAACAGTAAAAATGTCAGAAGATAAAGAATTTAAAAGCAGCAAGAAAAGCACATAAACACAACAAATGTTATAGTCAAAATAAAAAATAGAAATAAAATAACTGGCATAGCCTAGTGGACACAAATCAATAGGAAGCAGACAAAAAGACAATAAAATCAAGCTGTGGGCAACGAGAAATTAAAAGCAGGAGAAAATGAGTTATAAAAAAGCAAGAGTAAAAAGATGGGTCTTGAGTAATTTCTTAAAAGTGTCCACAGAGGGTGCTGTCCTTATGTGCAAGGGGAGGGAATTCCACTTTTTGGGGGCATAGAATTCAAAGGCAGCTTCTCCAATCTTTTTAGGTGGAGGTGGAGGGATTTTTAAAAGTTTGGAGTCAACTGACCTAAGAGATCGAGAAGGGGAGTAAAAAGACAGCATGTCGGAGATATATTGTGGAGCGAGACCGTTTAGGGCCTTGAACACTGTTAAAAGAACTTTAAAATCAATTCTGAGAGGTATGGGCAGCCAATGGAGGGTTGCTAGGACAGGGGTGATGTGTTCTCTCCTTCTGGTTTTTGTGAGTATTCTTGCAGCAGTGTTTTGGATGAGTTGTAGTTTGTCAATAAGTTTTTTCTGGACACCGGTAAAAAGAGCATTACAGTAGTCTACTCTGCTGGTAACAAAAGCATGTAAAAGCATCTCTGCGTCTGGTTTGGAAACAAACACTCGTACCTTGGTGATATTCCTCAGGTGGAAGTAGGCGGTTTTAATGATTTTGTTTATGTGTGGAGAAAAGCTGAGGTCGGGGTCGAAGGTGACGCCAAGGCTGGTAACAGAGTCTTTGACATGTTTTTGTAAATCACCTAAGTTGTGGTAGAGGGTTTGTCGTTTGTCAGGGGGACCAATGAGCAGGACTTCCGTTTTCTCCTCATTGAGCTTAAGGAAGTTTTTGCTCATCCATTTGGTGATGGCGGAGAGGCAGGTGGTCAAAGTAGAGATGGTAGTGCAATTTTTGGGATCTATGGAGATATATAGTTGGGTGTCATCTGCGTAACTGTGAAACTCAATGTTGTGATCTCTGATAATGCTACCAAGGGGTAGCATGTAGAGGGAGAAAAGGAGAGGGCCCAAGCAGCTACCCTGAGCGACCCCGAAAGGCACTTCCCGTTTTCTGGAGGTGTGCTCGCCAATGCTGACAAAAAATTCCCTGTCGGTGATATACGACTTAAACCAGTTTAGGACATGGCCAGACAGTCCCACCCAGGATTCAAGTCTGTGTAGAAGTATATTGTGATCTATTGTGTCAAAAGCGGCACTTAGATCCAGGAGAATGAGAGCAGATACTTTGCTGGTGGCAGTGTTGCGCCTGAGGTCGCTGGTAATTTTGGTCAGGGCAGTTTCAGTGCTGTGATTTGTTCTGAAACCAGATTGGAACTTTTCTAGAATTTCGTTGTTGGAAAGGAATGAGTTCAGTTGCATAAAAACAGCTTTTTCCAATATTTTGCTCAAAAAAGGAAGATTTGAGATAGGACGATAGTTGTTCAGAATGGTTTGGTCCAGGTTGGGTTTTTTCAGGAGTGGCTTAACTAAGGCAGTTTTAAAAGAACAGGGGAAGATGCCAGTGAGAAATGAGCTATTTATAATTTTGAGTATAGAGGGTGACAGACAGCTAAAAATGTTTTTCATTAAAAAGGTGGGGATAGGGTCAAGGCTGCAGGTGGACTGTTTGCTACCTTTTACTAGTTTTAGTAGGTCGTCCTCTGTGATTGGGGAAAAAGATGTAAAGCTGGGGGGCCTTCGGGGAGGGTCTGGACCACTTAAGATGTCGATGGGAGCTGGGTCCGAGGCCCTAATCCCCTCCCGGATGTCGGTTATCTTACTTGTGAAAAACAGCGCAAATTCTTCACATTTTTCTGGTGATGCTGGAATGTCATTTTCCGGTGGAGGTTTTAGGAGATGGTTGATGGTGGAAAAAAGGACTCTTGCATTATTTTTATTTTCTGTTATGATTTGTGAAAAGTAGGCTTTCCGTTCCAGGCGCACAGCGTTATTGTATGTGGAGATGTTTTCCCTGAGGGATATTCTGTGCACTTCTAGTCCAGTTTTTCTCCAAAGTCGCTCGGTTATTCTGCACTTCCTCTTGAGGGCTCTGAGCGATTCATTCATCCAGGGTGAGAGTTTCGCTCTGGTCCTTGTTCTGGTTTTCATCGGTGCTACTTTGTCAATAAAGTTCCTTAGGTTTGTATTTAGACTATCAACCATTTCGTCGGGTGTATGTTGTCCATTTAAAATATCAGTGGACTTTATGAGCTCGCAGATTTTGTGCTCTGCAGACGCGTTTAAGCGCCGTTTGTGAGTGACGCTATTTTGAGGAATAGCTGTGGACAGTGGGAAATTGAACCGTACACAGTAGTGGTCCGACATTCCGACGTCTGTGACTGAGATGTTGTTGACATCAGATCCGTGCGTAATGAGTAGATCAAGTGTATTGCCTTTTTTGTGGGTTGGAACAGATATGTTCTGGGTTAGACCGAAATCATCTAGGATACATAAAAAGTCTTTGGCGGGTGGGACATCTGGCTTGTTTACGTGAAAATTGAAATCTCCTGTGATTATCGCTGTATCATAATTCGAGACTATCTCGGAGAGGAGGGAGGAAAAGTCAGTGAAAAATTGCTGAGAGAATTTGGGCGGGCGGTACAGAGCAATGAGGATAAATCTGTGGTCAGCATTTACTTTCAGAGCCAAATATTCAAATGTGGAGAAAGAGCCTAGGTTTATCTCCCTGCAGGAAAAAGTGTCATCAAAAAGAATGGCCACGCCACCTCCTTTCCGATTTTGCCTTGTGGCTTGGTGGAATTTAAAATTTGGAGGGCACGTTTCAATAAGAGTCGTTGTTCCATTTTCATTTAGCCAGGTTTCAGTGAGAAACATAAAACTAATGTGCTCGTCAGAGATCAGTTTGTTTACTGCGAAACTTTTGTTTGTTAAAGAGTGCACGTTGAGTAGTGCAGCGTTCACTGATAGTGTGGCTGACAAGTTTGGTGAGTGGGATGCGCGTAAGGGAGTTCGGAGATTTCGCAGGCTTGGCTGTTGCCTACTGATTCTGGGCAGCGCGGGTCTGTTGCCAGTAATAGTCGGGATTGGGGAGGGGGTCGTGGGGAGGGCAGGTGCTCGTGAGGGGGTACATAGGGGCAGAAGAATGACAGAGTTGGGCTGGTCAGTTGGGAGTTGGGGGCGGGTGACTAGTCATTCGGAAGCGGTGGAGATCTGCGAGATGTGTTTTGAAAGATTTTCTATCAATTTTCTATCGCCCGCTCTATTGGGGTGTACACCGTCGGGTTTGAAGAGGTGGGGGTTTCGCCAGAAACTGTCAAAGTGATTAACGTACTCTCGGGAGGTTGCAGTGCAGAAGTTTTGCAGCCATACATGCAGGCTGTAGAGCCTACTGAAGCGCTCACAGCCGCGCCTCTGTGCAGGTATTGGACCGGAAAAAATGCAGGATCTCCCCATGTTTTCGACAGTAGAGGTCAGGGTTTCGAAATCCTGCTGTAATTTGATGGATTTTCTGGCCATGACGTCACACGCACCTGCGTGGACAATCACTGTGTGAATTGAGGGATGCCGTGCAATTAGATGTGGGATCTCGCTTATACAGTCCTGGACATTCCTGCCAGATCTACTGTATGTAATGGCATCTGCTAGTGCAACAAACCTAAGGAGGGAGTCCCCGATACAGAGAAAACCAGGAGCCCAGTTCTCCAAGCCAGTTGGCCTCGACGTGCGCCCAGGTGTGTGCAGCAGAGAGCTAGCTGGCTGGCTAGCAACATTGATGGTAGCCGGTGGCACACTGGAGCTAGCTGCAGAGCTAGCAGTGGTGGTCGCAGAGTGCCGATTCCAGGGCTGCGAGGCAGGCCGCGACCCCGCAGTAGCACCGTCAAGAACAACAGTGGTTGCGGCTGGTCGCGTGGGTCGCCCGGGTCTCCATGACCTGGTGCAGGAGGCAGCAGCAGGGGTCGAGGTCGTGGGGGCCGAGGTGGCGGTAGGAGCAGTAGCAGGTCCCGGACACTTCGCACCAGAGGACGTCCCGGATGATCGTAGTTTCACGACGGGGGCAGATGGAGGGGAGACAACCGCAGCAGCTCCAGATGACGACGGGGATAGCATGGGCGTCGGGTGCACCCCATCACCTGGAGTGGTGTTTGTGGGTCCTGCGGTGGATGATTGCTCGGTGGGTTCCTCATCGGCGGGGACAGTCGGGACTAAGGCCCGAGAGCGTTTTCTCTGCGGGGCACTGGAGCCAGAGAGGCCAGGGGGAGAGGTGAGGCGCACGGGACTGGAGCAGCAGCTGGAGGGCCGCTTTCTTGATCTCCTTGGCTCTTCTCTGATTTCCGCGCCGGGATGGGTCGCGTCATCCAGATCAGCGAGCGGATCGAAGCGATTTTGTAGTGGCACTGCAGTGGCGCAGGGTTCGCTCAGATGACCTGGAACAACTCTGGCAGTTCTCGTGGATGGCTCTTTCTCTGCCGGGTGAGGAGTTTCCTGGTCTTTGAGCTGGAGAAGCAGAGCGTTCAGCTTCGACTGACGACGGAGCAGATCGCCAACAATCGACTCGATGCTGAGCAATTCGGACTTTATGCTCTCTATCGTAGAAGTCGGATTTGCAGTCGAGTCTTCCAGATTGGTGAGTTCAGACAGTTTTTCTTTCCTTGTTTCTAGTAGTGCTGGCGAGACGCCGGTAAGCTCAGTTCGGCTACCTGCCACGCACTCACTGGTAGGGTTGACAGGTCTGGCGGACATGACGCAACCAACCAACTAATTATGACGATGAGAAATACCGGTAATGTAACATTATGTACGCATGAATATACCTATGGGCTACATAAATCGTATGCATGCATGGGCATCAGTTCAATGCCAATATGTACAGTATGTGCCTGCTACAGTCGTTTGCATGTGAGAATGTATACAGACAAATGAGCATCCATTCTATTTGCTGTGTGATTTGGCATGTAACCGATGCCACGGATGCCATTCCCTGTTCAGCACAGCCCACCACAGCTGTTACTCTAAGCTGCAGTCTTTAACTCCAAATCACTGATCATCATCCAGTCTCATTCCCACAGTAAACAAACACATAACACACTCGCGAATGCATGCGGATGTACACACACGCGCATACAATTACATTTTTTCAGCCAGTAACACATATGCAAGATGTTTGCCACGACACAGAAACAGAAAAAGCGACAGCATTGCTGCTTATGTGTGTAGGTGGGTGTTAAGAGGGACAAAAAAGAAAGCATTGTATTCTGAGAAAGAAGGTAAAAGAGACATAAAGGTACAGTGGTGTGTGTGTGTGTGTGTGTGTGTGTGTGTGTGTGTGTGTGTGTGTGTGTGTGTGTGTGTGTGTGTGTGTGTGTGTGTGTGTGTGTGTGTGTCAGACACAGAGAGAGAGAGGCACTGTGTGTTGTGTGAGTGTGCTTGCGTGCTTGTGTGTGTGTGTAAGACAGGATGCCCTGAAGGCTTCCTCTGTCTCCAGTGGGACTCCAACGCAGTGTTGCCCTTGAGGCCTGGCAGCCCCAACAGAAGCACAGGCAGGAAGCCATGCTTACAGGAGACCCACGTTCTCTTTCTCTGTGTGTGTGTGTGTGTGTGTGTGTGTGTGTGTGTGTGTGTGTGTGTGTGTGTGTGTGTGTGTGTGTGTGTGTGTGTGGATGTGTGTGTGGGTTGTAGTTGGGTGTAGAGAAGAGAGTAGACATACTTCATTAGTCCCAAAGGAAATTAACAGATTGTGTTTGAGAGAGAGAGAGAGAGAGAGAGAGAGAGAGAGAGAGAGAGAGAGAGAGAGAGAGAGAGAGAGAGAGAGAGAGAGAGAAAGAAAGAGTTTGTGTGAACAATCAAGATATCCATGCATTAGGGGAAACTGTATGTTTGTAGAAATTAATGTAGAATGAACACAGCAGTGAGTCAGAAGCATAAATACACTGTATATTAGGATGTCATCCAAATACAGCTTGTCATTTACATTTCATGACTCAGAGGAAAACACCACACCAGGCCATGATGAATTGTGTTTTCGTTCATTTCACTTCGAATTGAGTCAATTCATCCAATTCTCAACAGCCCGAGAAGTCTTCATCTCAAGGGGGAAAAGAACAAAGGAAAAACATTAATTCAGCAAAGTCACCTTATGACCAAGCGATATCGCTGTGCAGATGATGGCTTTGGGTAAATATCACCATGACAGATAGATTCATGGATAATTTTGTTAAACCCCCCAGACAGCCCATCCGGAATAGGAAAGGTAAAGGTTACCGCATATTTATCATCATATTATTCATATTCTTTATTCTATGGGGGATCACATTCTTTGCAGGCTACGCTATGAACTCTCTGAAATGGATCTCTGTGTCTCTGCCTGTAATTCTAATCGAATTTTGGAAGTTTTGAAATGGAACTGTGCCTCTGTGATTCTAAAGGGACTCTGGGAGTCCCTGTGTCCCCCATGGCGAGGTGACTAGGATGCCCTCTCTACATCTTTCTCCTTATTTAAATGTCACCGTCACGCTCCTCCAGCTGGGATGAATAAAGCTGACCACCCTGTCCCCAAATAATATTGTCCATTTTCAGTCAGACAGAGAACCATGGTTTGGGCCGAAATATTGGTATAAATGTCGGCCATTCACAAACACGCTAGCTCCCTTGGCAACTGGTGCAGGAACTAGGATGGTCTGATCTGGTCAGTCTGAAAATAGCTTGGGAGGAACTCTGGGCGGTTCTAATGGAACTGTGATTCCGTGATTCTAAAGGGACTCTGGGAGTTCCAGTGTTTCCCCATGGCTAGGTGACTGGAATGACATGTCTACATTTGCGTGACCATGTGTAAATGTCAGCACCACTCCCCTCCAGCTAGGATGACTGAAGCGGGCGACCACTCTGTCCTCAAACGACACAGTCAGATTGTGCTGTGTACAATTCGAGGTCTTTGACATTGCCGTCTCAACAAGCGTTTGAAGACCAACAGAAGACTGTGCTGGTCAAAGACTTTAGATGCCCACAGTGTCGCCGAAGGGGTGTGCCTCATTTGCTGGTAGGTGTATAGAGGAGAATGATGTTGTTTTTGTCTTATGATGTTGAGATCATTGTAAAACTACAGAAGCTACAGCAACACATGACAAGACTGTAAAATCACAGAAGCTAAAGATTTGCTGTGAATGTGTTTGTTACGAGACATAGGAATAAAAAGAAAATATTTTCATGCATCATAACTCTAACACGCTTGTCTGTGATGTGCGAATTAGGTCAATTAGGACGTTTGACTGAATATTGCTTTGGTTGGCCTGGAAACAACACTTCACACAAAACAAGAAAAAAAGGAGCAAGGGTTGTTTTAGCCTTTGTGTCTTGCCTTCGATTTATCTCAATGAACTCGTGGATATAATTAGAAAAGTATTAAAGGGAAGAATGGATTATTAAAACATATCGTTGCTGAATTTAAATGGTAAATGGAATTTGAAAGGACTAAATGTGTAGCCTACTGTAATATTAAATGTTAGAGAGACTGACTTTAGGCAGTGTGTGTTACTTCCCATCTTACACCAATTTTAGAGCGAAAGTCATGATTTCAGACTCACTTTGAAATGTTGCATTTGTGACATTGAAGTTGCTGTGAAAGTCATGTAGGATATAGGTCAATGCAGATCCAAATGCTTTTACATAATTCATGAATCAGTTTAAATCTATTATGAATAACCTTCCAGTGGCCAAAAAGAAATGGTATGCACAGATCACAGAACGTAGCATACTTGCAAAAGGCCTCGGAAAAGCCAGTAGTCCCTTCCCTTCTCAGACAAGGGTGAGCGATGAGTAATGCATGTGAACCCAGAAAGACGAATCTACTTCTTCTTCTCGCAGCCTCCACGGGCCCTCTCATGCTGAGTGACTCACAAGGCAGAGAGTCACAAATAGCATGAGAATGGGAAGGAAGCAGAATACGACTTCACAGCCATCCCCAAATGAAATATTCAGGTTCCCATCTCTGCATCTTTCATGTCTCGTCTTCCAGGATCCAAAGCGGTAACTAGGAAGGAACAGGAGGTGAAATGGCAGGGGGGCGTAGCTGTGGAGAAACCTTCCTTTGACTGAAATGTGTCTATGGAGATTCTTATTCATCCAGAGTCCCTTTTGTCTAGTCGTTTAAAAAATAACATTTGATTGCTATGATCTGGATGAATAAGAGAATAAGAGTGGATTGTTGAATTTGTTATAAATAGAGAAGAGTAGCGTATAACCTCAATTAAGGTGTCAAACAGCACATGCATGATGAATATTTACAGTTTTTCTCGATTGGTTTGGCTAATTTCTCGAAACTGAGATGACATTCTCAAAACAACACGGACAAATCCCCAAACCAACTTGCAATTTCCCACAACAGAATGGCATTTCTCATTGCTTTCATCAAATCTCAAATGCTTTGTACATTTCTCAAATGTTTAGTACATCTCTGCAGATGGCTATGTACAAGTACCCTATACAGTTGACACATAGAGCATACATTTAGCACATTTCCCAAATAAATTGACCTTTCTTATCTAAACAAATTAGACAATTCTCAGTCTGGCCTGTTGAAAATATTATAGGAAACAACCATTCTGCCGGGAAGAATGTGCTGTCTTGTCATCTGAGAACATTAAGAGCCTTATCCACAACTACCACAAACAATTTAGAGCGGTCCCTGATGTTAAACAGGGTCATATTCAGCATCAGAACCTAGGGTATGTAAACTTTTGAACAGGGTCATTTGGGTAGTTTGGGTTGTAGTCATGCTTTTGAAAGAGTAAACACAGAAGATTGCTAATAAATATATTAAGCCAGTCACTAGCAATGAGTGAAAAAAAAGGTTTTGTGTAATCCTTCATTTTTTTCTGAGAAATTGCCAAGAAAGCGTATATTCTGCTGGGTATGTAAACATATGAGCACCACTGTACATTACAGATAGACGGTCACAAAAGGTAGGGGCTTAAATAAAATGTGATGGTGTGATCCACCTCATGTGATCCCCAGATACAGCCTTTCGAGCCTGCGGAGGAAGAAACCACTGTGGATGAAAGATGAAACATCTTGAAGGATCTTCTTCTCCGCGGGCTCTCTTAGATGGTGAATCACAAGGCACAGTCACAAATAGCATGAAAATAGCATAGAAGCAGCAGCAGCACACAACATCACAGTTCACAGCCATTTCCAGTTGTAATCCAAATAAAATATTCAAGATACTCAACTCTGCATCTTTCATGGTTCATCATCTTTGAAACTCAAAGCAGTGGAAAGGCACTGATGGTGATGGGGTATATCTGTAAAAGTAGGAAGGCTTTTACTGAAAATATGTCTAGCAATTCTCATTCATCCTCATTCTGATTCATCATATCATGGTCAATTGGATAAAATGGGTTCATGTGAAACCACCATCACGGTCTGAATTGGAGACTGAGAATTTGGAGAGTTTATTATTTATTATTATTTATTTTTATTACTGACGTACTATATCTCTGTAGAATGTAGTGTGAAGTGTCAAAAATGTACAAGTAAAAACAAAAAATGGTGATCACAATCAGTGGTGTACAGCCGTCTCCAAAAGAGTTGTCGCCTATCCATCTGTTTGGAATAACAGCTAATAACCTGACTTTAAATTAATCACTTGGCTTCAGAAGTCACTCATATGAAAGCTACAACCCTCCCGAATGAAAATATATGTACAAAAATAAATGTCATGCACCAAAGAAAGATTGACCCTTTAATGAACACAGACAGGGCAGATTTTCACAAGACAAAAGTTATGTCGCCTATCGAACATAATGTGAAAATGAGCAGATAAGTCACTTCAAAACACTTAAAATACGCAGATCGGGTGTCATACTTAATCACTGAATCACTTTCACCTCTTCAAAAACAATCAACTTTGGCCTTAGGTGTATGTTTAGGGTTATTGTAATCATGGAAAGCAACACAATGAAAAACAATGAAGATCAATGAGAGATGGTGACATATTGTGTGTGTGTGTGTGTGTGTGTGTGTGTGTGTGTGTGTGTGTGTGTGTGTGTGTGTGTGTGTGTGTGTGTGTGTGTGTGTGTGTGTGTGTGTGTGTGTGTGTGTGTACATGCCACACAGCACATGACCCTATGCTGAGAGGGGCCCAACACACATGAGCACATACAGCTGATGCTGCATGTAATGGAGACGATGGAAAATCAGTCACGCACCGCAAAGCGAGCCTTCATGTCATCACCAAGGCAGCCACGAATAAAGGCGTCCAGACGTGCCTAGAGCATCAACAATTACTGTACAAAACAGCCACATAGTTTGCAGAAGTGTGCAATATGCAAGATGGTGACAACAGGAGGAATTATGCCTAATGTAGTTTTGTAGTGTCTGGCACAAGGTCTTGGAATCACTCTGAAGTATTGATACCTGGCAAAATGTGAGTCTCAAGCAGAAGGCTTACCAGAACTTGCTCTGTGTTTGGAATTAAAGTTGATCGTCAATACTGACATCGTGTAGCATTCAAAGTAGATGATCAGTAGCCAGATATTGGGTAGTTCTTGTCTACGGGGGGAGATAATGGATTGTATTCTGGTAGCTTACAAATGTTTGTCTTTAACATATGGACAACGCAGGTCTGTCCGTTTACAATTATTCATGCTACGTGCGCAGCTCGGGAGAGCATAATAAGCGGCCAATCACATGTGAGCACCGAGCACCGCTTTTGAGTGACAGAAGCTTCCAGATGATCAGAGGCTGCAGAGGCTCCCTCAGCTGCTGAGGAGCAAAGTTGTTTGTAAACAAGAAACTGTTAGACTGTATAAAGGAGAATTTGTGACCCCCTTCATTATACGACTGCGGTTATGGGAAATGAGTTGTCATGAAGTCATAATGAGTCTCGGGATATACCAGCCATAGAGGTAGAACATTGGACTAAAGGTGACAGGGCAATTTGCGACAGCACTGGAAAGCGGCAAGCGCAGCCTCCATCTTCTGTGGGTAGACCTTTGGTCTTCAGTCAATGCAAATCAATGGAGAACATGCCCACCTCGGTCAAAATAGCCTAAAACTGTGTAAATATGAAGAGACACATTAATCAAGGACTAGATTCTAAATGTCAGTCTATCTACTTAAATCAGAGTCTATAAAACACAAAATCAGATCATAAAAAGATATTTCGCTCATTTCAACTGTTGTCCTTGTATAGTGTGTGAATATAAAGTCATGAAATGATTAAGTCATTTTTGACAGAGGTGAGTTTCTTCTCCATTAATTTACATTGCTCAGATCTATCCACGTACAAATAATGTCTGCCAGAATTGCCGTGAATAAGGGGGTGTTGTTGTTCTACCTAGGTATCAGCATTGCTCGTTGCAGATCATTAAAAGAGGAGGGAGAGAGCTCTACCATTACAATCCTAACTGTCCTATATGACAGTGCTCCATATAGACATGTTGGGGGTGCAACTGTGTTTGTGTGACGCTTCAACTGCATGTGGGGGCCTCAACTGTACAAGTGTGCGTGGGTCTCCTCTCTGCCCCTCGGGAGACAGGATGGTGTATAAATAGCTTAGCATAATGAGCACTCCTCTGTCTCCAG
>NC_085862.1:50862679-50865179 GCF_034702125.1 Engraulis encrasicolus | reverse complement strand
AAGAGGAGTGGAGAGACAGAACGAGGAGCTAAGAGGAGTGTAGAAAGGAGTGCTGCATTCGAAACCTGTGGTAGGAACCGCCTCCTTACCAGTAGCTACTACTCGGCACCCTGACCAGTAGCTTCTATTAGTAAAAATGGCAACAGGAACGGTGGCGTACCCACAGACATCATATATGAAGACTAGATACGTCATCGCGTATTTCAAGCACGTCCGCACAGGTCGGCCATATTAGAGCAGCCTAAACTCTCCACAGACCCTCCGTTACACCTGAAGTAAACTGAAGAGTTGAAACGTTGGGATACTTGAAAATGTGTACTGTTGCTTCGCTGAAATATTGACACGTGTTTATAAATGGTAGGGCTCCTTAAAACTTGTAGTTAAACGTGTAGACTGGGGTAAAACGCCCAGGAGAGTAATAGGCCTATGCTTCCCACTTAACCTATTTGTCAAAAAAAATTGATAGACTTACAGCAAATACATATTTTAACCATTGCTGTGCATTACGTTGACGGCATGGATATATTCATTGCATCAAATTATAGACGACAGAGATGACGTACTGGAAGAGAGATTTAGCCTACAGCGCAACAAGTTAATTCTATCTGGATGGCTTTAGCGTCACGACTCATTTTGGACACAAGGTGGAGCTGTCGAAACCAAAGTAGAATGTACCACAAGTGAACGTTTGTTTGTTATTTTACTGAAAATATAAAAGATTACTTTGTGCATTTGTTTATGGGATCTATTTAATTGCCTGAATAAGCCTACTGAATTATATTATACATGATTTTAGACCTATGAACATTATAATATAATGTAATATAATATAATAATAATGTGGATATGCATCACTATGCAGTATCAACATATAGGCTACTTTCGTTTGTTTTTTTTTATACTGTATAAAAAACCAACCCTTTCGAAAATCGATATAAATTTGAGGGAATTATGGCCATCTGAAGAGTATACAACACCCAAAACTCACTGCAACTGGTTGAGCCAGAAGGCTGCTTTAACATGGCCGCCATGCGCGGACGTTCGACTTGCATGACGGGAACGCGGACGACGCATCTAGTCTTCATATATGATGTCTGTGGGCGTACCTAGATCTTCCCACTCTGGAATCCATTCTGAAAATATATAATTCTGGGGTACCACAGTGCTAGTTCCTTATACATGAGGCCCAAACGATACACACAAATGTCGGGCTGAGTGAAAAACGTTGCCACGTAGCCGGCCCTTATATAGAAGGTCAGCCCAACGTACTACAGCACCGTCATTTACATAATCTTTGAACCAGATCAGTTGCCATTTTCCAGCACACCTGATGGCACTAATAACCAATGGCTGCACAGTTGTCGCACTCCTGTGGACCTCTGGGATAGGGAAGTAACCATTAATTGCCAACTGTAAATATGACTGGATATAGAGAATCATCTGGGTATCGTTTGCCACCTGGTTGAAAGCTTACTAGCAGGGCTGTAGTGGAGGGTAAACGCACGTAAACGCCGTTTACGCACCTCTGGAATTTAGGAAATAGCGTTTACCCACCTCTAAATAGCGTTTACCCACCTCTAAATAGCGTTTACGCAGGTCTTAATGGCAATTGCGCACGTCAAAGTTCCCTGCGCCTTGTGATCTGCCGTTGGAATAATCCAAAATACATTTGGTGTCATTTAAAACATATTGTTGAACATACTTAACGCTTTAGTAGGAATCATTTTCATCTGCTCTATATTCGGGTATGTGACCAATCAGTGCCTTTCGGCTGCGGCGGAGAGAACCAATCAGGATCCAGGGAATATGTAAACACATACACGTTGTGTAGTTGCCTGCCTGCCTAACTGTTCAAAGTTAATCATCATGGATATTAGGAGATATTTGAAGAGACCATCCAGTGCTTCCACTTCCGCAGATGCCAGCAAAAGGCCTCAAGTACAAAGTAAGACTGACAGAGATCAATTTACATGAGTTGTTAAATGTGCTTCATAAATAAGTTTGACTTGACGAATTATGGCAATGACAGAACGAGCTTTCACATTAGCTAATGCGTAGTCATGCTATTATTGCACTCGTCACCCACCACTAGTCATTCTCACGAAAGCTAGCAATGCCACCAGTGTAATTTTACAACAATAATTTTACAGCACGAGACGTTCTCGTGCTTCAAGGTGAAATGAGAATAGCAAATCAAATAAAAGGTCAATTGTCATTCTAAATACCGCAAAAATACGATTTATATGATGGCTTATATGGTTTTTTTTTTTAAACAGGCATTGAATTGGCACGTGTAAAACAAAAATAGCAATCTTACATTTTCTAAATATAAAACAATATAACAAAAAAAACATGCTGTATAGGCTATTTATGCTGACACAGGTAGTTATAGCCTACATGAGTGATCCTTTAACTGATGTTGTCAGTGTAATTGGCAGGCTGCTTAACTGGTGTTCTCCCCACAACTCTTAAATTCTACTTTTTTCAGCCAGTGATGGTA
>NC_085862.1:50822679-50852679 GCF_034702125.1 Engraulis encrasicolus | reverse complement strand
TGACCAACTGACAGACGTAGTCACCAGCCAGTGTTGCATGGAATCGCAACATGCAGATGCAGATGACTTAAAATGGCCACATCCTCAAACTGACAAAATCCTTCAAAAGAATAAGTAGAGGGTGATGCTGTACAATGTGGAGTAGGTACAGTATATATCAAAAAAGTTTGAGAAATACCAAGGCACTCATCTTCTTTGTAATTAAAATGCCTTTATTTTGTTGGGCATAACATGATTAAAATACTTCGACGCGTTTCGGCATGAAGCCTTCGTCAGGAAGTGTGCAGTTTCTTCTGTGACAAACAGACATAATTAAAAGACATCATGAGTGTTCTCAGGTGTGCAGGGTGGGACCAATTAGCCAATGGCTAAACACTCTTCAACAAAGGTGACATAAAAAACACAGAAAGACAACAATATCAATTGTGGGCAGCAGGGGGCCTCATTCTACAGTCTCTACACATATAATAGAGTATTAGACAGCAAAGCAGAAAAAAACATGCATGAAATACATTTACTTAAACAGTAGTGTTTACAAAAAGTGGCAGTATTCCATCTCATCATTTAAGCCTGGATATTGAGTAGCTTTTAATTTAAAAATCCAGTAGCTCTCTCGCTGATTTAATTGTTTTAATCTATCGCCCCCTCTCATTGTTTGTGGTATATGATCAATACCTATAGCTCTTAAAATAGCTGGGTCACTGTTGTGCTGGTCTTTAACCCTCTGAGGTCTAAGGCTTTTCAGAGGCTTTTAGGCTGCTTGCACCACCCTAACATTTTCAAGTATTTTCATTTCATATATATATATTTGGGACCTGGAAGGTCTGAGGTTTCTAATGGTGTGACTTTTATGTTTCAATGACAAAAACTCACAGAGTTACAGATTTGTTTTTGGAGACACATTGCCCTCTGAAGGGCACTCGGACCTCAGAGGGTTAAAATGGCGTGCCTAGGACTGGGTACCGAAATTCAATTCTTTGATGGAACCGAATTAAAAGCTAAGGTTCTACTTGGCATCGAAACGTGCCTTGTCTGTCGGTTCCACATTTCGGTTCCTGAAGTCTGACTGTCAGAGCCATCAAATGTGTTTTTAAGCACGCGGCCATTTCAGCCAACCACAAGTGTCACAAACTGACCACGCTCCTCCTCTTCCCGTTTCGCACCTCATTTAAACGATTGATAAGACAGCTGATTTTCAACCAGCTGATTGTACTACTTGAGAAACAAAAACATGCCGTCGAAAGTGTGGCTATATTTCAGGAAAGTAGATAAGGAAGGAGCGCGCTGCAATATCTGCGATAGACTAATATCATGCAAGAATGGCTGTTCAAACACTGCTCTTGCATTTGATTAACTTGCGTGCAGAGAGTTGCAGCATCTTTACAACGGCTACACCATCAACCTCAACCATGACCTCGACTCTTCAGGAAGATGTCTCTGACTCCTTGGAAACATGTTTTTCCATGAAAAGAGCTAACTTAGAAATAACTGGTCTTGTGTTGGGGACGTACAAATGTAGCCTATTTAGACCGTCGGTTTAATTCGAGGGAACAAAGAACACAGCGACAAAAAAGATTTCCTCTCTATCCGGCTGGAGAATAACGCCATTGTTTAGGCCTACTTGAAGTAGCGGCCGCTTAAGGTTAAATAACTGTGGATTGAAAGAACATAAAAACGTTCTGTAAAAAACTGTAAAAAGCTAAGAATCTCAGCTTTCGAACAAGCCCTAACACATGTCTGTAGGTCTAGGTTAAGGAGATCGCTGGCTGTTAGGAAAAAAATGACGAGATAAAAAAAAAATGGTTGGAAAGCGCTATTTTTTCACTTGCAACAGCGGCTGCTTACAGTTCAATAACTTTTGATTGAAAGAACATAAAAACGTGCCGTAAAAAACTGTAAAAAGCTAAGAATCTCAGCTTTCGAACAAGCCCTAACACATGTCTATAGGTCTACGTTAAGGAGATCGCTGGCTGTTCGGGAAAAATGACGAGATAAAAAAAAAAAAAAGGTTGGAAAGCGCTATTTTTTCACTTGAAACAGCGGCCGCTTACAGTTCAATAACTTTTGATTGAAAGAACATAAAAACGTGCCGTAAAAGCCTGTAAAAAGCTAAGATTCTCAGCTTTCGAACAAGCCCTAACACATATCTATAGGTCTACGTTAAGGAGATCGCTGGCTGTTCGGGAAAAAATGACGAGATAAAAAAAAGGTTGGAAAGCGCTATTTTTTTCACTTGAAACAGCGGCCGCTTACAGTTCAATAACTTTTGATTGAAAGAACATAAAAACGTGCCGTAAAAACCTGTAAAAAGCTAAGATTCGCAGCTTTCGAACAAGCCCTAACACATGTCTGTAGGAGAAGGACAGGTTGTTTTTACCACTAGAAAGTGGCAATCTTGGGTCTCTGTTTTGGTAAGCTGTCGACAGACTGGGTAGCGTAGGCTACATTAAAAAATCATGTCAGGCAGGCTTGACATAGGATTGGTACCAGAAGTGAAGTTGCACAGTACAGCAGAACCATTTTAATCAGACATGATTACATTTATCAGTATCAAAACCGTTTATTATACTTGCCAAGCCATGCCGAGAGGACAACTTGCAGCATGCAATTAATCATGAATGCTGTATAGAATTAAATGCCTTTAACCCGCCATTGCTTAAGTCACGATGAGCGCCGCCTTGTGGCAGGCAGGGAAACTCATGATTTACAGACCCGTTACGCCATCTACTGGCCACTTTGGGTAACTGCAGGTTTAATTCAGGGTTTCTAGGAACCGAAAATAGAACCGTTCTGGTACCGGAACCGAAACGAAGGAACCGGAAATGGAACCGGAACCGAAAATTGTCAATCAATACCCAGGCCTAGGCGTGCCATTGGATAGTTCTCATTTTTTTACTTGTGTTCTGAGACTCTATCTTGTAACCTACGTTTGGTCCTGCCAATGTAAAAAACATTGCAGAGGGGACATTCCAGTTTATAAATGACAAATGTTGTTTTACAATTAATAAAATGCCGTATATCATGTGTTCTGTGTCCATGTGCATCTCCAAATGTTTTATTTTTGACTATAGTAGGGCAATGATTACAATGACCACATTTGAAGCTACCTTGCGGTTTCTTAGACAGCCAAGTGTTCCCAGAGGATGGTGGTAGATAGCTGTGGACAAGTTTGTCATCTAAAGTAGGAGCCCGCTTAAAGCTGAAAACAGGGGGCTCCTGAAAAACATTATTCAAAGTAGTGTCACACTGTAATAAAGTATTTATCTTAGGTACAGTATATACTTAAAACACTGAGAATCATTTTTATATTCTCGAAGTTCAACAAAGTCTTTTTATTTTTAATCTGCCACTGTTCTGCACACACGCACACACACGCACACACACACTGACAAGGGGAACAGTGTGAGAGTCAATGCTTTGTTTAGTCTGTTTTGCTTTTGTTTTTCTGTGAATTAAAATCATTTTTTAGAATGTTTCCCACCTACGAATACCAAAGGTCAGTGCCGGAACATAATCTGAAACAGCCACTGGCATAATTTCCTGCCTCTGTCTCCACCCGGTGTTGCAAAAGAAACAAAGCAGAGTAAGTGTGTCCTGTCTTATTTGTACTTATCAAAATAAATGTTTGCTGCACTGTGTAGTGTACACTGTGCACTTTGTAGTGTACCTTCTTGCTATATTACACTATATGCATATATTTTCTACTGTATCTGTTTCTGTCATTATGGCTGAAGCACCCATTTATTGTCAAACACACTCACACTCACACTCACACGCGCACACGGACACGCACACGCACACGGACACGCACACGGACACGCACACGCACACGCACACGCACACACCCTCTCCAATTATTTGCCTGCCTCAGGGCATCATTCATAGTCTAATATTTAACGTTGTGATAGGCAGGCCAAGGAGATGCTGCCTAAAAAAACTTGATTGATAAATAAATAAATAAATATCAGGTGACTTCCATCATACCTCAGGTGTCACAAGGACGGAGGAAAATTAGCTATCGACCACGCCATCCATCTGCAGAGAAAGAAAGAGAGGAAGAAAAGGAATAGGAAAAAAGAAAAGAAAAAAACACTACCAGCCGAAATCCCTTTCTTTCCTTTCGTCGCTTCCATGTTCCTCTCTCTAGTATTAGCTGTCAAAAAAGCAGCGTCACTGTAATAAATCACGGTGTGTGTGTGTGTGTGTGTGTGTGTGTGTGTGTGTGTGTGTGTGTGTGTGTGTGTGTGTGACCTTAATAGGTAGAGCGTATTTCTGCCCGTCTGAAGTGTGTGTGTGTGTGTGTGTGTGTGTGTGTGTGTGTGTGTGTGTGTGTGTGTGTGTGTGTGTGTGTGTGTGTGTGTGTGTGTACACACTAGAGAGGAACATTCCCCACCTGTGTGTGTGTGTGTGTGTGTGTGTGTGTGTGTGTGTGTGTGTGTGTGTGTGTGTGTGTGTGTGTGTGTGTGTGTGTGTGTGTGTGTGTGTACACACTAGAGAGGAACATTCCCCACCTGTGTGTGTGTGTGTGTGTGTGTGTGTGTGTGTGTGTGTGTGTGTGTGTGTGTGTGTGTGTGTGTGTGTGTGTGTGTGTGCTCAGCTGTGTGTGCGTGTTTTGCGGGAAGACATTCCCCACCTGCTCCTACATGCTCCTGCATTTCAGCCACCATCCATTTCTGTGGCCTAGATTACACACACACACACACACACACACACACACACACACACACACACACACACACACACACACACACACACACACACACACACACACACAGGGACGTGGACATGGGCGGACAAAGAGGTCAGCTGTCCCCAGGCCTGGGAGATAGGGGGCCCATAATTGGTTCCTCATTACATTGAATGTATTGGGTGGGGGGCCCTTTCAGATGACTTTGTCCTGGGCCCTGCCAAAGCTTTCAGAGGCCCTGCACACACACACACACACACACACACACACACACACACACACACACACACACACACACACACACACACACACACACACACACACACACACACACACACACACACACACACACACACACACACACAGCTGGCTGGAAAGCTACTGCCATCCCAAGCTTATTGAGTGGAGAGACAAATACTCTCAGCTGGAGTGGAGGAGGAGAGGAGAGGAAGAGAAGAGAGGAGAGGAGAAGAGGGGCAGTGAGACGATGAAGGAGAAGAGGGAAGAATGGATGAAGAAGAGAGGGATGGGAGGATGAGAGAAGGGTGGTGGGGGGAGGTAAAGAAAGATAATGAATGATTAATTAATGGGAGGACTTAACTGCTTTCTCTCCTCCTCAGTCCCCTGTGGAGATAATGCTCATTAATTAGGATCTCAATATCAAGACACCACACTGGCACGTGGCAGAGTGGGAAGGATGGAGAGAGGAGAGGAGAGGGAGAGAGATGAGTGGGGCTGGAGAGGAAGATGAAGGGGGGTGGAGGGGAAGAGGTAGAGTGGAATGGACAGACAGAGAGAGTTGGTGGAGGGGATATGTGGAGAAAGAGACAGGGTTGGAGAGAAGAGGAAGAGAGAAACAAAGTGACAGAAACGGGGATGGAGGGGAGAGGATGAGAGGAGCACACTGGTCATATCGTCTTGATTAGCTGACCTTCCTCATCAGCGGCCAATGGATTACAGACAACTCTTTACGGAGAGCAGACAGACAGAACCAGATACAGACGACTCTAATGCGGCAGTGCACAGACAGATAGAAAGAGTTGCAGACGGGTCTTTAAGGCAGAACCAGTCACAGTTTCTCTTTGAGGAGAAAAGCTACAGATGAGACCGAGAGAGAACAGGTTAGAGACGGCTCTTTACGGCAGCAGAGTGCACATAGAACCAGCTACATGGTCAGGAGCCTAATCTAATCTAATTGGATCTAATCAAATCTACATGTGATGGCAGTAGACATCTTCAACCTCCACAGACCGCTCACTAGAGAGGGAGAACATGACAGGAGACATGAGCTGGAGGAGAGAGGGGGAGAATGGGAGAGGAGGTGAGGGTGAAGAGAGCTGAACACGATGAGAGAGGGAGAGGAGGAGGAGGAGAGGGGAAGAGAGCTGAACACGATGAGAGAGGGAGAGGAGGANGAGGAGAGGGGAAGAGAGATGAACACGATGAGAATGGGAGAGGAGGTGAGGGTGAAGAGAGCTGAACACGATGAGAGAGGGAGAGGAGGAGGAGGAGAGGGGAAGAGAAGGTTAAATGATGAAATGATGAGAGAGAGAGAGAGAGAGAGAGAGAGAGAGAGAGAGAGAGAGAGAGAGAGAGAGAGAGAGAGAGAGAGAGAGAGAGAGAGAAATCAGTTTGTGTGTACACCAGCAAAAAGGTGTATGAATGACATTGACACATGAGAAATCAGAGCACTCTTCTTTCATTACACAACCTGACAAGGTCGTCAATGGAGGTCAATAGCAATGTCAGGCACTACCGTCATCTTGTAGCCCACGCATGCTCTGCCTGAGTCTGACCTGATAGCAGCTCAAAGAGAAACTCAAGTGCGTGAGATCGAGACATGAAAGCAGATCTTTAAACTGAAAAGTGTAAAAACAACATTGACATTGAAACCACTGGAACGTCACTGTGGAGAAGTGAGTAGGTGGCACATAGAGATAGATAGATAGACAGATAGATAGATAGATAGATAGATAGATAGATAGATAGATAGATAGATAGATAGAGAAAGGGGCGAGAGAGAGAGAGAGAGAAAGAGAGAATGGAAGAGAGAAGGACAGAGAAAGAGAGAGGTGAGAAATAGAAAAACAGAAAGAAGCACCCTGTATAAATCTGGACCCCCCTCTCCAGGGAAGCGGAGAGTCATCATGCGCTGTGTAATGCGCTGCCTAATGGCTTCCGGAGGTCAGCTGGCGCGACCTGAAGATGGTAAGTGCTTGCTGTCTCTGCACTCAAGGTGACGTCCAGGCCAAATAAGGAAGTGCTGACGACGGCAAAGCGGGCTGCTGCCAAAAAACACACCAGAGGGGGACCTCTCATGCCACCTCACACCCCCTCACACACTCTCACACACTCTCACGCCCCCTCACAGCTTCTCACACCCCCGCCGAGACGGCATCATCAAGGTCATCAACAGGACAGAACCAGCCCAGTCCATTATTGTGTCTTTACAGGAACAATCCAGTCTCGCGTCCAGACGATAGGCTGTGCCACACAGCACAGCACCGAGCAGCGGGAGCTCAGAGCCACCTCATCTTGTCCTGGCCAGAGCCATCTATATAAAGAGTTAGACCGTTGCCATAGGATCCCACTGTGTTCCCGCTGACAAGAAGGACAGCGAAATTGACCATATATGGTCAAAAATGGCTGATCCCGCTGTTTTGCGCAATGCGCAGCCTTCACAAGGTTCCGGGTGTAGCGTTCGTTTCCATAGAGCATCATTGAGGACACTGAGAGGAATCGATAAAACAACTTTTTTTACGCATTTTAAAATAGCTAACCATTTCAATGACCTGTGTAACTTCTTGACATTAAATGGTAACAATTGTGACAGTACAATAGCAGCATGGCCAACTCTGTGGCTCCAAAAGGGAGCCTCACATCGCCGGCAGCAGGCCATGCCATACATTGAAGCTAGAGTACAGAGCCAGGGTTGAACCATTCCGTCCCATCCCAGCCTGTCCTGGCTCTATAAGGCAGCCTTGCATCATTCCAGACATCAGGGGCCGGATTCACAAAACTAGTCTTAGGAAGATTCTTAAGAAAAAAAACGAAGTTCTTAAGTTTTATCGTAAGTGTAATTCTTCAATATTTACTTCTTTTTTTTAAAGATATTTTTGGGGTTTTTTGACTTAATTCATGATAGTATAGCGAAGATGGTGACGAGTAGGGAGAGAGAGACGGGGAAGGCCCAGCAAAGTGAAAGTGAAAGTGAAAGCCCATTGGGAAACTCCAACTCCCATTGTCATTGTGACACAGCACTCCACAGCACACAAGTGAACACTGCACACTGCACACAACAAAATTGCATTTATGCCTCACCCGTGCAAGGGGGCAGCCCTCAGTGGCGCCCCATGGGGAGCAGTGCGGTGGGACGGTACCATGCTCAGGGTACCTCAGTCATGGAGGAGGATGGGGGAGAGCCAGTGTTTCCCATACATTGAGGAAACTATGGCGGCCCGCCATAGTTTAAATTTGCCCGCCATAGTTTACGAAAATGTAAAAAAAAATAAAAAAAAATGTTTGCTTTTTTTTTTATTTTTTAAACGATATCCGTTTTTGTTAAAAACGATTTGAATTACGATTTTGAATTTCCTTCGCATTTTCCTCCTGGAGTAAATACATCCTATAGACTCTGTATTGGTTAGATAGGCTAAGTAGTCCCACGGTAACACAGAATGAGGGGAAAGCATTAGGAAGTGACCGTAAGGGTATTACAGTTGATTCATGTGTGCACACGTGTAACATCGGGTGAGTAACAGAACATGTGCGCAACGATGCGTTATGACACGCCGATATGCCAGGATCTTCGTCCAAATCGCTAGTCGCATGTATCATCGCTAACTGCGTTTACATCGCGTGCCGCGTGTAAGGGAAATGTTAGTTGTTGACATGTATGGAATTCACTTCAATTTGTGCTGTTTATTGCTTCAGTTGTGGACAAAACGATTGGCCAAACTCACAATAGAAAGCCTTTGCTGTGCTACTGTCCCAGAGAGCTGAAAAAAAACCCTTCATAGAAGAAGTCACTCTTAACAGGGGTGTTAACCAATCCAATGAGTTCTCTCGTTGCTCTCTTTCTCTCTCTCTCTCTCTCTCTCTCTCTCTCTCTCTCTCTCTCTCTCTCTCTCTCTCTCTCATAGTAGCCTACTATTTACCCATAACAAATGGTGAATTTCTGAGCCCTTTTTAATTTGTAGCCTATACCACTGAAGGCATGATAATGCTTCATCATATTTTAGAAATAGGGGCTATGTGCCTTTTATATACCAAATGTTTATCATTTTGAAATTGTTTCAGTTGTTTATGACTTGTGTATGACTGAAATTATCTCTGCATACTATCAGTGCTGCATTGCTTTGTAAAGATAGGCTATTCAACACACTTTAAAAACACACTGAAAAGATACGGCCATAGTAGCCTACTAAAAACATTTTGTTCATAATAATGGTGATTAATAAATGGTGGTCTTAAATTTTCATACTGACATCCTTAAATTTGACTTGGTAGATCACGGCAGACCATCAACTTCAAAAGTTCTTGGTTAAAAAAAGGTTGGGCACCCCTGCTATAGAGAGAACCACAAGTGCTTGAAAGACAGGGATCAAAAGCTTAGTCAAGTTGTTGTAGTTTACTTGGGTTTGGGAGCAATATAAAAAACCTTCAGAGAAGGGACAGTTGGGATGAGTTGACTAACACTCCCTAGGCTTTGTTTTACAGTTGTAATGAGTTTGGTGACAGACCTTCATTGACACAGCAGAGGAGACATCGGGCTGCATATAGAAATTAATGTGTAATGAATGTGAAGACATAAATGTGTAATATGTTGTTCAGCCCTTTTAATGGGAGGAATTTGGAAAAAACTGGCCCTGTGACCAGCACCCCTCATGTAGAATGTGTACGCCTACAGATATGTGTGGGGGAAAAGGCATAGCCTACCCTCTAAGACCCTTTTTATCTATGCGTTAACAATTTCACAGTGCTCTTCTTATCTCTGCTCCTATTTTGTTTTATTGTTTCCCAGACCCCTGCATGAGGGACGAATGAAACTGTGTTGTAAACAGAAATTATTCACTGTACTGCATTTTTTGACAATGACAATGTACTACTATTATACAAGTCATGGGTAAAATCTTATGTAGCCTTATTTCTCAAAATATAAATGGCTGAAATATAGGCCCAGGCCTACAGTTTCTCCATGCGCCAATGTCATACTGTAGTCATTGTTTTGCCGTTTTGCATTTACGCTGCAAGAATACAACCCACACCCCCCCCCCAAAAAAAAGGCCCGTGTGAGAAGCGTAAACCCCGGCTGCCCCCATAGTTTCCAAAATTTCTGTGGGAAACACTGAGAGCACTGGTTGATTACTCCCCCCACCAACCTGGCGGGTCGGGAGTCGAACCGGCAACCTCTGGGATGCAAGTCTGACGCCCTAACCGCTCACCCATGACTGCCCAAAGGACCCATGCCGTGAATCAAACCTGGGTTGGCCGCATATTGGACGAGTGCCCTACTACTGTTAGGCCACGGTAGGGCCAATTCTTCAATATTTTCTTAAGAACAAATCCCATCCCATTCCATCCAGCTGTCCTGTCTGTCTCTATAAGGAAGCCTTGCATCCATCAGGTCATGGCATACTGAACAACAGCAGCAGGGGAACCGCTCCAGGCCTCAGCCTTTTCCTCAGTCACTTTATACTCCCTCAACTCTCTATACCAAGGTCAGCTAGAGGACAGAGGCAGGCCAGCCAGCCAGCCAGCTCGCCAGGCCAGCAGCCCAGCCATCCAAGCATGTCCCATCTCCATGGGGAACCATGTGGCATGAGGGGCTCTGGCACCTCGTACAGGATACTGGTCGATCAATATTTCACCATACAGTCAGCCAGCTACCCAGCTGAGAAACTGGATTGGCAAAGTTTAAAGTCCTGTCAGGCACAGTATTTAAGTATTTATTCTGCCATGCTAGTCATCCCATGCTGTCTCCATGGGCAACTGAGGAGTGAGTGGTTGCAGCACTGTGTCCAGATCCAACAGCATGCTAGTGGTCAGCCAGTTTTTTGTTGTTGTTTTTTTTTTGGGGGGGGGGCTTTTCAAGCATTTATTGGTTATTATCAGACAGTGGAGGAGAGACAGGAAGTGAGTTGGGAGAGAAAGACGGGGAAGGGCTGGCAAAGGACCCGGGCCAGAAATCAAACCCAGACGAGTGCCCTACCGTTAGCATCACGGTAGGCCTCATGGTCAGCCAGTAAACCGCCTGTTAAAATGTGGCCTCTCACTTGGCTCTGCCCTTCTCTACCTCTCAAGGGCCACAGACTGGCGAGGTGGTCCCAACTCCTCCTAATAGCTCGACTTTTAATTACATTTACTGCTCTTTATATTTACGAGCCATCATGAAGGCAGTGGACTGGGAGGCAGCAACAGCTCCGAATGAGTGCACTAAGAAAACAAGGTCAACAGACCTACAGTATTTTGCATGCAAAACCTCCGGTCCAGACTAATGGATAGGGTGACCCACCGACCGAAAGACTTGAAACAGCAGCATGCGACTACAAACAGACACAAAAGGAGATGGAATATAAGGGCAATGGAAATAAAATGAGATGTGTAAATGATGCTTTTAACTGTGAAGAATGAAAAGAAACACCAAGTGATAAATTCATTATTCTTAATCTTTTTTTTAGTTCTTAATCTTCATATATGCTTTTACTGATCTCTCAATTTTTTCCTGCTTTGGAGTGGATTTGTTTATGTAAACAGTGTAGGGTAAGGAGTTTTGTAAGGGTAAACACTAACTATCCCAAACCCCCCAATGTTTGAAAACACACAGCTGAGCAAAGGCTCATGCATAAAGATGGGCTATGTGGAGCAAACAAACAGCTACAGTACGTGGAGTATTCTAATAGCTCTGTGGAGCATACTACCAGGCATGCAAAGAGTACTAACAGTTCTGTGGAGCATACTAAGTGCTTCCTACACCCTATTACAGGGGATGTGGGGAACAGTAAGCCATGGCCTTGGAGGTAGAGGACACATATGCGTCTTTTTCACTGCGTCTTTTTCTGGTGGGCCTACAGCCCGACACAGCGTGACTCGACCGCCACTTTTTGCTTTTCGAATAGGCACGACACAATTCAATCGTGAAGCAAAAAGTGGTGGCCGAGTGTCAAGCTGTAGGCTTACCAGAAAATCGGCAGTGGAAAAGAGGCAATACTGTTCTGTGCATCCTCTCTCAGCATCCAGAGAACAAGAGAAAGTAACAGTTGGCAAAGTAGCACAGGCAGGGCTGGACTGGGATCTGAAAAGGGCCCGGGCACTTTTTGACGCCTGAGGGCCCGACACCGAAGCCTATCGGTATTCATGACATCGTATATAATATAGCCTATTAAAAAGCTCACACAAAAAAATGCTTCATCACTACTCACAATAACCTTCTTGGGGAGATGGTCACAGTGTACCCTCATGTTCCCATCATCCTGCTGAGTATGTTTGAGGGTAGGAGATAGAGGGAGGTGGACAACCATCTATTTTCCTGATTATTTTCCTGGCCAGTGAATCTCAATATAAAAGTATTCATACCATTTCCCTGAAGCAAAAACTGAAAACAGGTCCTACAGACACAAACACCAGCATTGATAAGCAAAACCATATTTCACACACACACACACACACACACACACCAGCACACACACCACACACACACACCACATATACACACACAGCACACACACAACATACACACACACACACACTAAAATTGACACCATAATAATAATAAAATGTAATAAAAATAATAATTTCCTAGATGTTTCAACTTCAAATTGCTCCAGTCCACAGATACTGTCAGTGAGCTCACTAAATGGCAACACCACCCCTCCCCTTTCCCAACACACCAAAACGGTTCTAGTTGTTGTCTAGTAGGAATAAACTGTAGGCCTATGCAACTTGACACTGATCAAAAGAGCCCAAGACTGTCATTATATCAGTAGGGTTTTTCTTCCCTACACTCGCCATTTTTTTCACCACAACAAAACCAAGTGACCGCTTATTATTATTGCTAGTCTTCCAACAGAGGTTGATGACGTTACGTACAATAAGTCTACGCATTGAAGCGTCCAAACCGTGTCGCCTCAACCATCAAGATACGGTATTAAAACATCCATCCAATGATTAAATGCTTTCCAGAACAAAACGTGTTTGCATGGATAAAAAAGCCAATCCGTGACCACCACAGGAAAATTCAACTTATGAAGGCCCTATAAAATACCACATTGCCAACAACAAAGGAAGCTACATGTTTCAGTTATTACAATAAAAGGAGCGCGTAGCCTAGGCGTAGCAGCGTCAGCGATTCACAAACAGCACGGAAAGGAGGCTTCTTTCTTCATCTACCATGCAAAGAGGCAGATAATGACGTGACATGCCATTAGGAAAAGATTGCAAAACATACATTTAGTTTAAAACCATAGTTGCAAAAGACACGACAAGCAATACAGTAAAACAAGATATTTGTTGGATTTGAGAAAGTGAAAGTGGGTTTGCGCCGTAATTAAGATGTAATAGCCTACAAGACACAGCACAGGTGGTTGTGACAGGCAGCTCACACACACGTAACGAGATATGGAAGATTTCTCGCGCAACAATACAAACAAGTTTAAGAAAATAAATCAATACATATTTGTGACTAATTTGAGCGAGTGGGGAGGGACGACATCTTCAGTTTCAGGCAATAGACTACATGGGAAAAACGCCGAGGCGGTGAGCTAATCTGCTTGGCCAGCCAGGGTAGCCTAGAACTACGGTAGTTCTTGGGTAGAGGACAGAAAGACTAGCTTCACTTCAACACAGCATCTCATGACAGCTCAAGGCAAATGGAAGATTTCTATGTGCTGGCGCAACATTACAAGATAAGTGCATGGGAATGTATCAAATGGGTATTGGGTACAAATAACCATGACTGATTTGATTAAGTCAGGATGACAATTTGGTCCGAGGTGATGAAAGGGGTGGGAAATTACAAACGCCGAAGCGGCACATAGCTACACTAGCTGGGTGTGTTGAGGGGGCTAACCTGTCTCTCCCTGGGTCACGTCTCGTATCCGTCTCTACTCGGTACCTCCCCTGCTCGAACCATTTCGCCCGCACTGTTCGCCCGCCGCCGCCTCCTCCGCCATATTCTCCCCCACCTTGCATTCGTTGATGCACCGGCGGCCCTACTGTCCCAACCTGAGGTCGAGCTGTGTGATTCACCACACCTCCCACGGCCACACGAGAGCTACCGGTCCGGAGCTCGAGCTGGTGGTGCTTTTAGCTTTGAACAAGTCAGTGATTTTAGCACATTTTGTCCCGTCTTCTTTTAGTTTTAGTTTTCGCTTTTCCATGCGCTTTTCATAGCCAGTCCTTTCTATCTCAATATAGCGCCCTGTATTCTCCGCTCCACCACCAGAGTTTTTATTAACCGAATAGCCACCATCCAAGTCAGTCAACGAAACTTCGGATGATGATGCATTGCTGACAGACTAGTTGGGTCGAGCGAGCGAGGGCCTGCAGGGAGGGGCGGGCCTTTGAGAAGCAGTACATTTCATTGGACTAGGCCAATGTGCCTCAAGAGAAGCATCCAATGAGCCCCGGCGTGTCATTTTTTTTACCGTCACAGACAAAAAAAATAATGTATATATTTTTGTATTATTATTTCGGGCTCTCGAGGGCCCGAAAGACGCCAGGGCCCACCCACCGGGCATTGCCCGGTACGCCAGATGGCCAGTCCAGCCCTGAGCACAGGTGGGTAAAAGGAAAGGTAAACTATACAGTACACTGAAGCCTGAAGGGAGAGGGAGGTGAAGAGAGAATAAAGGGGGATAGGGGACATGCAGGCAGAACAAGAGAAATACAAATAGATGGAAAGGGCCAGGCATTAAGAGAGAAATTGGGTGTAAGAGAGTGAAATTGACACAGAGAGCGAGAGATGCAAAGAGAAAGAGAAATAAAGGGAGAAACAGAGAGAGAAAGAGAAAGAGAAACACAGCTGGTTTATTTCTATCTGCCACAGGCAAGCACAGCCCCTTTTCCCCAACTGAGTCTCCTCTGCCCCCACTCCTCTCCATCTCTCCCTCCCCTCCCCTCCCCTCCTTCTCCAATCCCAACATATTCGTCTCCTCTTCACAAACTCAGACGGCCGAGAAATCCCAGCAGGCCATCAGCTGGCTTTGAGGCCAGAGCAGACTGCATCCTCAAAGCACTCGCCCTCCTCTTCCTCCCTCCCATCATCCTCTCCTTCCTCCCTCCATCTTTACATCCCCAGCAGGACCAAAAGCACGCCTCCTCTCCCTGTCCTTCCTTCTTCCACCCTCATCCTCCTCCTCTCCCTCACTTTGCTCTCTCCGCACTTCTTCTTTGCCAAGTTATAAAGGAGTGTGACTGCAAGCCACTTTGAATAAAAGCTAAGTAATGTAATGCAATGACATGTAATCTTTCAATCAGACCCAAAGCATGCCTCCTCCTATCCACTTTATTATGGATGGCAATCCCAGGCTAATCATCACTGTGTCCCTCTCCTATATCTCCCATCATTGCATCCTTCTCCTCCTCGCCGTACTCACACCCTGCTCCTTCTCATCTATGTTCCCTGCACCCTTATATCTCAAATCAGATAAAAATAAATAAAAAAAACCCTAGTTCTAGTCACTCTCCTCCCTTCCTCCTCCGCCCCCTCTCCTTTCTTTATTTTAAGTATGTCTTTGGGGCTTTTTCGCCTTTATTATGATAGGACAGTGTGAGAGGAGACAGGAAATGAGCAGGAGAGAGATATGGGGTAGGGCTGGGCTGGGAAATGACCCTGTCCGTACTCAAACCGGGGTCCCCATGGCAAGGCCAAATGTGGGGGGCTTAGCGCGCTGCACCACAGCGCCCCCCTCTCTCTGTACTGTATCTTCGACCAGACTTCTCCTCGCCTTCCGTCCTGCCATCCTTGCATCTGGGTCCAAATGCGAATCCCACTGCTCTCCTCCACTCAGAGTCCTTCAAGGCCTCTCCCAAGGCCAAAGTGCCAAAATAAAAACATTAAAAGGCAGCTGACTACGAGGAAACAGCCGAGAAGCCTGAGCTGAATCCCCAAATCATCTAAAGAGCTTATCCATCCTTGAAAGGACGGAAATTTCCCTTTTTTTACCCTCCTTGCTCTCTCACTCTACGTTGATGCAAAACGGATTTTTTTTTTACTTGTGTGCGTCATTCACTTTGCATGCACAAAAACGGCTGTTTTGCATAACGGAAGGGAAAAATAAGTCATTTAGCGGACAAAGCACTTCTGCTTCCGAGTGCATAGAAGGAAAAAAATATAGGCCTATGCATACTGAATCTACATTTAAGAGGCACAAAAGGATTCTTCATACACCCACAGTCGTTTTAGGCCTGACATAAACACTCCAATTAAACGCTTCTCTAGACACCACAGTGGTGCTCGACAGTTTGTTGGGCACGTGTAGATGCAGACACACACTGTCTGGCTGCAAACTGAGCTGAGTGGAAGTGAGGAGTGGGTGGGCAGCCTATTGTCCATCCTCATATCCACCTTCCCCTTCATATCCTATTTTCCATGACCATGAGTGCTACTCCTGCCTGACACACACTTGAGTAGCCTCAGCTGACTCACCCAGACCTCAAACAAGCCTCTTGATCAGGTCTGAGGCCGGTGAGGGTCACAACGACTTTTATGGAGACCGACAACCTATGCCAGCTCCCACCTGAACTGCATTGGGTACAGGGGTGCTTTATCGGTACCCGTATAGGTAAACTGATGCTACAGTTTGAGAGACAGGTGTCCCTAAATGTAGGCTACTGTACAAAATCTACCAAAGATCGGTCACACTGCATATGCACCAAAAAGCAGAGTTCACATAACCCATCACTTTAAAAAGTAAATATTCTGGCTGGGAAATTGGAGCGTCAGCCTATCACTTTTGCTTCCAGCCCCAAATATATGTTTAAAAAGGACCTAAAATAAATATCTGCTTTTGTGACGTTGCCGTGTCGATGCACTGCAGCTAATATGCCAATACAGCATCCCCATCCTTCACACACGCAACACCCTTTGAGCAATTCTCCAGCCACCCTTCACAAGTTTCTCTGCTCCAACATCAGGTTAAAGGGACATCATTTAGCTTACCCCTCAAAACACCCTCCAATGCTGAAGCTCTCCATCAGAAGGCATCCCCCATCAGCTCACACAGCTAGAGCACTGGTCTGGGAAGACTATCAATTTTAATCCAAAAAGTGTCCATGTCTTACAATAAAATCTCACCCTGATGCATCAGTCCTTTCAGACCAGAGTTCTGTCAAGCACCGTTTGAAAATGTCCAGTTAAATTACACTACAGCAGTCAAATTAAAAATTGTCTGGAGCCTGGACTCATAAGCCCAATTTCCTCCTCTCTACCAAAAGGTCAGTTTGAGGGGGGAGGCAACTTCTAAAGCAAAGACTTAAAGACCATACAATGTTTGGGTACCAGTCATTTTAATATGTGGCCCCACTGGATACAACTTATTCCTGCCACCTACTGGTCATAACATAAAACTACCATTTCAAAGCAGAAGAAACAAGGATTTGAAAACATTTTTTTATTTCTGAATATATAACAAACAACATGTAGAAAAACACATTTGAACAGACATTCCAGAATCTGTGGACAAACAAATGACATTTTAGATTCATAAATACAATTGACCTTGACTGCAATCAAATCGTAACATTAACACATTTGCATAGGCTTTGATTACCTCATTCATTCAGTTTTTGGCCACCTCCTGAAAAAAAGTGAAACCAGTCATGAGATGAAAAGCTTTTTTAACTTGGGATCAAAGCAACAGCATTCTGAAAAATTAAAGGATGCAAATAAGAGATTACAGCACCATTTACCTTTTCAACATCCTTGGCACCCTTCTCAAATTCAGTGTAGCCATCTCCGTTACTCTGCTCATCTCCGCTAGGCTATGAAGGGAAAAGGAAAATGTCAGTTTCTGTTGCTAAACTAGTGCCTTCTACTGTACCTGGCCAGAAAAGCCATTTCTGATGAGAAATACAGAATTTCTGCAAGAACCCCAAATACAGGCTTCAGTTTGGCTTTGCATGTTTGTGACAGGCTGACATTGCAAGCTTAAGATAATAGCCAACACAACAGTTCAACAAAAATCAGTAGCAAAAGGGCCCTCACACTTGACATTTTAAACTCCTGAGCGTTCCCATTACCAGTGTATGGGAAGGGTCAGGCCAATCAAAACCAAGTCCATTTCACCAAGCAGTTGCACTTGCCAAATAAAGTTCACGACTCTTGGGCAAGAGCCTCCATTATAGCATCATTTACCTTGTCACTTTCTTGGCAGCATGATTCAGGTGAGACCAGACACTTACCGCTTTGACATCCTCGATTACAACAACACCTTGGTCAACGTCAAGTTCGCTCATGTCCCCAGTGTCGTTATGGGAGCAGTACTCCTCACTGTCCGTGACTACGTTGCCAGGCTGAGAATGGACACAGGGCCAGGGTTGAGGTTTTAATGCAAAGGATCAGTACATTTTTGAAGTTCTAATTTTACAGAGAACTAGAAGTGTTAATCTGACTCGAGTTACAGTAACAGACTGCACTCACCTCATAGTCAGGGTCCTCTGAGTCAGGTGCATCAGACGCACCCACATCCGCATCCTGCAACAGGACCTGAAAAAAAAAGGGTCAAGTGTGAACCAAGGAGGGAAAAAAATGGCATGAAACCAGTTCCGTGACCGATTTTCCAGGTGGTGAAAACACATCCAAGGCCAATAGAGCAAAGCAAGCACTCAGCAGATTGCTACTGTAATGGACATAAACATTAGGCTGGCATAATTTAGAGAGAAAATAAAAATCAATGGAAACTACACATTGCGTTTGCCCTCTTCAAGTCTAAAAGTAGTCCCTTGCCCAGTTTAAGAACAAGCTGTGATGGGGCTAAATTGGTACACAAGTCCAATCACATACCTCACAGTCAGGGTCATCCGAATCAGGAGAGTCTGAGGTGGCCGCTTCCTGTATTGGCATTACAAGACAGAAGGGACTCAAATTAACGATTGACCAATTTACGATTACTTGATAAACTGTGATTTTCGTTGAAAAACAAACTATTAAATCTAAAAGATAAAAGAAAATGCTTAAGTTAAATACTATTGATACTCTTTAATCCAAAGTGATTTAAAATCTCCACTATTCACATGCCCAATACACCCAAGTCTTTGTCAAATTGGTGATTCATTTAAATCAATAAATGAATCCATACATTTGACATCCCTACAAGACAGTTACAAAAACACTTGGTCAACACAGTTTACTTCCAATGACAGACCAAACGATGACTGGGCAAGATTAAAATGAGAAACTAAAAAAGTACCTGGTTGACGTCTTTAATTACAGCATGGCCGTCTTGAACCTCAATGTCGCTCTCGGTGTCGTTGTGAGAGCAGTACTCCTCACTGTCGGTCACTACACTGGTAGGCTGAAAAAACAAATACTCAAGTTAAAAACAAAAACGCAAACACAGCCCAACTTCAAAAAGGTACATTCCAATACACATAAAATTCTGTGCACACAGTTCAGAACCGGACTCAAACACACAACTCTTGTGTGGGAGGCACCCATGCTACCAGGTGAGCCTGCTAGACTCTGTCAGTAGCACATTTGTTTGGTTGTGACCCACTGAGCTGTACTTGCTGACATCCAGTACACAAGACTGAAGACCTGGGACACCACTTTGGGTTTTAACATCTTGTGAGGTCAGAATAAAGGAGAACACATGTAAGAAATGTGCTCCATCATGACAATACAGGTCATCTTAGCTGCATGTGACTGGGGAGGACACCAACCTCATAGTCCGGGTCATTTGGATCCTGTTCGCCGCTCAGCTCCTGATTGAGGGCGTCGACCCAGGATGGCTGCTCCACCTCTTCCTCATCGTCATCATCCTCCACGTCATCTTGTTTCCTCTTGCTGCCCTTGCCATGGGGTTTGGTAGGGGAAAACTGCACCTCTAAAACACAATGTTAACAGTTGACACTTCATGAAGTACGAAGCCATTTGTGTACAGTAGATCAAGAGGGCAGCAGCTGCTTCAGTACACCCTTTCAAACACTCCATTAAAAAAAAGATGAGGAAAGCCCTTTCAGTTCAAATTAGACCCCCCAACTGGATCAGGTTTTTAAAAGAAATTAAAAAACAGCTTCATTTGAAATCAGTCTTTTGGTCAAAGTAAGTAGGCTACTTTCTATAACACTACCTTTCTCCTCACGCACATTGAATGAGTTGTGTTTGATAACACTCGTAGGCTATACAAAAATCGTATTGGTGTTGCTATAGTGTCAGGTAGATGGGTGAATACGTCAACGTGGGGGGATTAATCAACGTCAATAGTTTAACGTTGGCTGCAAGTGGACTTTTTTATAGAGTAGTGTGGTGGTCAAGACCGTGAGGAGCAGAGGTGAAATTATTTTGTACCTGAGCAAACTGTGCGGCCGATGCTGGTGCACACCGGGTAGCCCAGCGCATTGCGAATCCTGCCGGGGATGACGGCTAGCAGTATGCGAGTGGCTCTCCATAGTCGCTTGCGGCCCGTCTGACAGGTGCGTGTGGGAGACTCGACTCCAGCAGGGGACAGGGGCTTCTCGGGACCAGAGAAACCGAAAAACCACCAGAATCCGCGGAAAGCACGCATCTGTAAAAAGGACAAGTGTGTTTGATTAAAACTGAACTTGTTTATAAGGTCAATCCAAAATAAATACACCGCTAGACCACCACAATGACCACAAATATGCAAGTTGAGATCACAGGCCAAAATGACATTTGGCAGAGCAATTCTAATATGCACGCCCCGTGTACGTAAACAATGCTAATGTGACTTAGCTGGATGTCAGAAAAACTTCATACCACCAATCTGAGCGGCCAAATCTGAGAAATTCGACAGAGCGCTGTGGACACCACACCAGCTCTCTTCGGGGTAGAAACTTCCTGCAAGAAAAATACACAAATATTGCAGAGCAAAAGAGAAAGCCTTCATTCCACAGACACACACCCCAAGTAACACTGAATTAATCTGAGGTATGCTAATCATGATAGCAAACACGTGTAGCATCTTGTCAAGTTCATTGTGAAGCTTGCCTGCTTTCAAACCAAACAATGTTTCAGAAACACCGTCTAATTGGTTGCCTCTCGGAGCATTTTCACAGAAGTACTTCTACAATATACAAGTTTCGGAAAAAAGAATGTACAAAATCTAACCTTAGACTGGCTTGTTTCCTCCTGCACGACCACAATGTTGCCCTCAGAGGTCATGCTGCTTCTTGGATGACGGGATGCGCGTGAACTTGGCCACCCAGGTGTTGGCATAAATCTAGAGCGTGCCGAAGGTAAGCCAATCAAAATCCGTTCTAGAGCAATCACTCCACTGACCCACAGCTGTGACCGACTTCACTAAACAGTTGATTCATTTTTGACGACTTGCGACGGGTTGATGGGATGCACTAGGCCCAGAACTATGCGTTATCCGTATCGCTCACTTGTTTTGATGTGTTTCGGATTATGAGAACATTTATGATGGGCCTTGAACATGTAATACGTTTATTCAAAGCGAAAAGGAGCATAAATAAGAATAGTTTAGTCTAGGCCATGCCTAGTGTTAATAATAATAATAATAGTAAGAAGAAGAAGAAGAAGTAGGTCTAAAACGAATAATAAGAATAATAGGCTTAATAATAATAGGCTTAATATTATTATTATTATTATTATTATTAACAATAATAATAATAATAATAATAATAATATATTATTATTGTTGTCATTATCATTATTATTATTATTATTATTATTATTATTATTATTATTATTATTATTATAATTATAGATGTGTTGTCTACTAAAATAACATGTAGGCCTAGACCAGTGATTCTCAAACTTTTTCAGACCGAGGACCACTTTGTCCCCCCAAAAATGTTCAGAGACCACCTGACAACTGAATTGACAGTTGACAGGTGCTAATTTGACACTGCTAATTTCAATGCAGATCACTTATTTTTTACTCACATGTATAATGTGGTTATTGTGATGAAAATAAGAGTCCAGCTATGCTTATCTTTGTAATAATGTTACAAATATAACCTACTGCTAGCTTGTCTTGGAAAATTACAAATCCCCGTACGGACTACCTGAGCTGTGTTGCGGACCACTAGTGGTCCCCGGACCACACTTTGAGAATCACTGGCCTAGACCCAGGACCTAGCCTACTGTAACTGGCCTGACGATTGTATTTATTAGTATTTATCATATTTAGGCCTATTGTGATTTTAGTAGTCCTAGGTAAGATAATATGTTCAGTTTTTGTTTTGTTTTTTTACGGATAAGGAGTTCTTGGCAATTGGCAATGGGCCAAGGCCTATTTATGGGCCAATGATTTGTGTTTGCAAAGAGGCCTAATGGCCCTTTCGTTGCATATTTGGTCCGAAATGGTAATTGCTTCCGTTGGAGAAGCTATCCTCGTCATATTTACGCTCGTCTTGAGAGGCAGACAAGGAGGGGTTTGCGTTTGTGTGGATATAAAATCCCGACCCCGCAGACTCTGCACACAGACTTCCAACTATCTATTAAACTATTATAATCCATCACAACCCGGGAAGATTCCCAAAAAAAAGATAAGCGAAAAATGAGTCGAAGCATGGCAGTAACAAGAACTTTCAGCATGGGCAACTGCTCTGCCTCTTCGACTGCGTCTGAATCTCAGGATACCCGAAGCGCTCGCAGGCACAGTCTCGTGGGCATGAAGGCGCTGTGGGCGAACAGCAACTCGCGCTCTTTCGGCTGGGAGCGCGTGACGAGCAAGGACAACATCCTCAGCAACGTCCTGACGCCGGGCAGCATCCCGCAGTTCACCATTCCACGCTTAGCGTTAGAGGACAACACCAGGTCCACCAGCCAAGACAGAGGAGGGGAGGGCTCCCGACAGGAGGATGAAGACGACTCTGAAATGGTGTGGGACACAGAATACTCTAGTGGAGGCATGTCCACTTCGCTGTCCTCTTCGTCATCCCACTCCAGCTCCACATCCTCGGGGTTTCACTCTTCACCCGCCATGAGACGCAAAGCCCACAGGAGCGTTTCGGATCCTGAGAGCCTGAAGGATAACTTTATGCAGTGGGAGACTTCATCCAGAGGATCCCAGCTTCAGGACCTGCAGCATTATCACCAGCGGCACTTCGACCCTGCCTCATGTGCCGCCCTGTCCCTCCCCCACCTGGCCAAGGTCACGACCCCGTACGGCTTCGTCACGTTGAGCCAGAGCCCCCAGATGGCCAGCGAGGAGGCCCTGCTGTGCCAAGCGGGGGTCGGCCGGCGCTGGGCTGGGGGCAGGGTGTCCGAGGAGGAGGGCTATGCCTCTGTCCTCCAGAGGCGCGGCACAATGATGGAGCTGAGAAAGACACTCTCATGCCAAGGACAGATCCCCACAACTCGCCCACGTGCCGGCACTGGCTGCAGCACTGGCACTGGCACCTCTACCAGCCCTCACGGCACCAGTACTGACATCTCCACCCACCCGTGTGGCACGGGTACTGACACTGGCACCTCCAGCTCCACCTCAACGTCCTCCACCTTGGCCTCTCGACCCACACCTGTGCTCTCTGGGCTGGGCAGTGAGAGGCCAGATGCCAAGGATGGGCCCTGGGGCATGGTGGTACCCCGTCCAGGAGGGTCGGCGGCCAGGAGCGCAGGGCCAGGGCCAGGGCCAGGGGCCAAGCCAGGCAGGTGCAGACTCTGGGGAGTCCTGCGCAAACACTTAAAGAGCCAGAGAGGGCTGCAGAGGCAGGTCAACAGCACCAAGGATGGTGTGTGAAACAGACACACTCCCTCAGAGACATTACATTACTGCCCCACAAAGAGAAAGTGCAGTAACTACATATTCTTTTGTCAAAATGGAATTAAGACTGAAAATGGTCTTCGTTTCTCCTCATTTATCTTGTGACAAAAGCCTTGTGATCCAAATGTGTCCCGTTTTAGAGTTATTTCTGTGTCAATTTTGCACTAACTACAATATCCAACCTACAATATGCACAGATTATTTATCAGATTATTTTATCCAAAGCGATTTTTAAAAGGAGACATCATCAGTATCAAAATTTAACATGTGGGGAAAAGAGAATACACAAGAGAGTCCTCAAGCATTGCCCTGCACAATCATTTCTTATCTTTGTACTCAATATGCAGATTATTATTGCCAATGGTCTGGAGAAATAAATAAAGAACATCTAGTCACTATTTTCTTCATGTTAAAAAAGCAGTTTTATTTTTTGATATGCATGGTGTGTACACCATGTATAAAGATATATTGTTGTATGGTTGTGAATTTGCAGTAATTGTAATAAATGTAATATATTTCTAAGAGGCATTCTGGATGTCCATTTGTTTTGTGATGCTAAAGGCCTGACCATGTGAAAGAGCTGTGTTGAAAATGGTAGCAATTATGACCAAACGGTTGTGCATTTATCATAGGTGCAATGTTGTTACACTTCCCAATAGCAACACACACAAAAGTATCCCTTTAGCGTCTCCATTAGCTTGCCCATTATATTCCCCATTAGCATTAGTCGTGTGCTATACTTGGCACTGTGCACTGCTCTCCCCATTGTATCCCTGTGATGAGGGCTCCCCTGTACATGGAGAGCGGTAGCTGCTGACGTGGGTGAGCGCCTCCAGGACGCGTGTCCTGTCAATAAGGCCTATAGCCGTCAAACTGCACTACAAGCTGCTCCTGGATCAGTGGTTAGGAAGGGGATCGGGAAGTGTCAGCAGCCTACTGGTAGCTCATTTGGATGAAGAAGCGAGCGCATATCGACAGAACCCCGGCCTTACTCAAGGATTCTCTCAGCCAGAGAGCTTAAGGCCTCAATTGACAGTACACTCTGTGCTCGGCACTTAATTGCTACAATAGGCCTTTGATGCATGTACATACTCCCTCCCCTTGAGTAGCCCGCCCCTCTGTCATCTCTGTTTGCTAATTTGAATCAGCTTGTGAGAGAGCACATACAACTGAGTAATTATGACATGATGAAACTGCAAGCAAACAACAACAACCTGAATGCACATATGCATTACGTCAGTGGTTCTCAACCTTTTTTGAACAAACGCCCCCTGGATGTCTCCCAAAGCCCCCTTTATCTCACCATAAGCCTGCCAATGCCCCCCTTAGTATTAAAAAATATACAAACTAATGCCCCCAATTACAAATAAGCACCACCCCCTCTCAGCTGAATGCTTCTCAACCCCCCCCCCCCCACACACCCCCCCCACGGACCGCCCACGTTGAGAAACACTATATTACGCAATGCCCTATTCAACATCCTTCACATGCATAAATGATGAAGCCTGTGTCATAACACACAGACCTGTTATGAAATCACAACACAATACAATGAAGGTGGCTTCTTGTGGAAGGGGAATGCTTCCTCAACAGTTGTTTATAAAAGGTGAGATAGAATAGAAATATACCTACCGAGAAAACAAGGACTCCAGGCTCTTCTATTAGATGATTTACCTCTTCACTTAACCTGGTTTACTCCTGAACCAGCTTTGTAGTAGGCCCCAGGAAAACAGGGTAGTGTCACTGGCATATCTATGTACAGCATGCTTCTTTTTTTTCAAAAGTAGTCTTATCTGCAAACAAGCATTTTCTAAAGGTAGAAGAATTTAAAAATAGTACGTGTGTTAAATTTTGTGCCCATGCCCACTTTTTCCTGTTTTGTAAAGCGATTTTCAAATGTGATTCTTTATTAGTGTTGTGTGTGTGTGTGTGTGTGTGTGTGTGTGTGTGTGTGTGTGTGTGTGTGTGTGTGTGTGTGTGTGTGTGTGTGTGTGTGTGTGTGTGTGTCCTGTGTATGTGTCCTATGTGTGTGTGCATGTGTGCGTGCATGTGTGTACAGGGCCGCTGACAGCTTTGGCTGGGCCCAGGACCAAGTCATCTGACAGGGCCCCCTACCTAATACATGCAATGTAATGGGGACCCAATTCTGGGCCCCCTATCTCCCTGGGCCAGGGACAACATATCCCTTTGTCCTCCCCTGTCGACAGGCCTGCGTGTGTGTGTGTGTGTGCGCGCATGTGTGCGTGCATGTGTGTGTGTGTGTGTGTGTGTGTGTGTGTGTGTTTCTAATCATTACTAGCTGAACTGGGACTGTGACCCTGGCCTTGAGGGCCATGACTGACTCATCACTCTTTCTTTCTCTGTTGGTTTTCTTTTATTCTTTTGTCAGCTCATACCGTCTAGAACAGTGTTTCCCAACCTTTTTTGTCCTGCGTACCCCCTAAGCCATTTTGTCATATGATGAGTACCCCCTCGCCCTCGCCCTCACACATGCTCTGTTCCTCTATCCCAATGTGACTACACTCAATATATTTGCTATTATTACATTTTTCCGCGTACCCCCTGAGGTGTGCTCGCGTACCCCTAGTGGTACACGTACCCCTGGTTGGGAAACACTGGCCTAGAAGACCACACACACACACACACACACACACACACACACACACACACACACACACACACACACACACACACACACACACACACACACACACACACACACACACACACACATACCCTCCACCCCCGCACACCCCCATCCCTCTCTCTCATGGGGCTCCCACTTTAGCTCACCTCTTGGGCCCTCATGCATGTTCATAAGCTCTGGGGCCCACAGACCAGAGGAGAGGAGAGGAGAGGACAGAGATAGGGCCATTAGAGCTGGCGACCAGGACAGTGGGCACCATATTGGAGGGGCATTGTCATTGTCATGGTGATCAGCAACAGAGTCTGGAAAGGCCACAGGTGACGTCACCGCAAACACACACACAAAGACAATAATGACACACAGACTCATTTCAAGACGTGTATGTAGGTGTACACATACAAGATACAAGAAGATACAAGATATTTTATTTGTCATGTGTATATATATGAAACATATATATACAATGAAAAGCTTCCCTGCTCTGGGAGTCCTTTTTAAAAGAATGTTAAAAAGGCAAAAAAAGTAGGAAAAAATATATATTTAAAAGTTGAAAGCTGCAAAAAATAAATAAAAAATTGGCAGGTTGGAGAAAGGGGAGATGTGATGAGTGAATTCCTTCCTATGTCTGTGTTTTTGAATTCAACAGTCTGATACACTGAGGGAAGAAGCTGTCCCTGAGTCGGCTGGTGTGAGCACGTAAGCACCTGTATATCCGGGCAGATGGTAGAAGGGTGAAGTGTGTGTAGCTGGGGTGGTGCGGATCAGCTACAATTCGTTTGGCCCTCCTCAGACACCGCTGATTGTAGAGATCCTGGATGTTGGGTAGATCTGCTTTGATTGTCCGTTGAGCAGATTTGATGACTCGCTGGAGGTCTCTCCTGTTGGGCAGTGGTGTTACCATACCAGGCTGTGAAATTACCAGTTAATATGCTTTCTATTGTACAGCGATAGAAGTTGGCCAGTATCCTACTCTCCATTCCATATCTGTGCAGCCGTCTCAGAAAAAACAGTCGCTATCTAGCCGTCTTAGTGATGCAATTGATGTGATGAGACCAGCTGAGATCCTCCTTGATGTTGACTCCTAGGAATTTATAGCTCTTAACCCTCTCCACTGCAGTATCAGCGATGTAAATTGGCTGGTGTGGCTGGTGTTGTGTCCTCCGGAAATCCACGATCAACTCCTTTGTTTTGCTGACATTCAGGAGTAGATTGTTATCCACACACCAGGTTGACAATGCCGCCACCTCAGCCCTGTAGGCTGACTCATCTCCATTTGTGATGCAGCCAATTACCGTAGTGTCGTCAGCAAACTTAATGATGGTATTGGAATTGTGAATGGCTGTGCAGTCATGTGTGAAAAGGGAATAGAGTAGGGGGCTGAGCACACATCCCTGGGGCGCGCCGGTGCTGAGGCAGAGTCTGGAGGAGGTGAACTTGCCCAGTCGCACTGCTTGAGGACTATCGGTGAGAAAGTTTAGAATCCAGCTGCAGAGTGAAGGATTAAGGTTTAGAGATTGCAACTTTAACACTAGTTTGGATGGAAGAATTGTGTTGAAGGCAGAGCTGTAGTCGATAAAGAGCAACCTCACATAGGTGTTACTGTGATCAAGATGGGTAAGAGTGGTGTTTAGTGCAAGGGCAATGGCGTCATCAGTTGATCTGTTTGACCTATAGGCGAACTGAAGTGCGCGGGTCACTGTGAGCTGTGTGTTTTGTTTGTATTGTGTGTGTTCGTGTTTGGGTCCATGTGCATGCATGCACACGTGTGTGTGTGTGTGTGTGTGTGTGTGTGTGTGTGTGTGTGTGTGTGTGTGTGTGTGTGTGTGTGTGTGTGTGTGTGTGTGTGCAGAGAGAGAGAGAGACAGACAGACAGACAGACAGACAGACAGACAGACAGACAGGCCGACAGACAGACAGAGAGCTCCACTAGTGTAAAGCTGTGTGTGTTGTTCGTGTTAATGTCCGTGTGTGTGTGTGTGTGTGTGTGTGTGTGTGTGTGTGTGTGTGTGTGTGTGTGTGTGTGTGTGTGTGTGTGCAGAGAGAGAGAGAGAGAGACAGACAGACAGACAGACAGACAGACAGGCCGACAGACAGACAGAGAGCTCCACTAGTGTAAAGCTGTGTGTGTTGTTCGTGTTAATGTCCGTGTGTGTGTGTGTGTGTGTGTGTGTGTGTGTGTGTGTGTGTGTGTGTGTGTGTGTGTGTGTGTGTGTGTGTGTGTGTGAGAGAGAGAGAGACAGGCAGACAGACAGACAGACTGTGTGTGTGCGTGTGTGTGTGTGTGTGTGTGTGTGTGTGTGTGTGTGTGTGTGTGTGTGTGTGTGTGTGTGTGTGTGTGTGTGTGTGTGTGTGTGTGTGTGAGAGAGAGAGAAAGAGAGACAGACAGACAGAGAGAGAGAGCTCTAGTGTAACTGGAGTGCATTAGTGTAAATCTCTAATGTAAGGATCAAGTGCTGGTGATGATAATCCCATGTGGTTAACCACTCAGCCTGTTTATAGACATGAATTTCCGCTTTCTGGATTTGTAATTCTGGGGAAGAACATGGTGATCTGATTATACCGTGACATGTAGTCATATATACAGTCAACCTCTACTTCATGACTCAACCACAGCAATTATTTTGGTGTATTTAATAAAAACCTTTTTTTAGTTATTTATTTCTTCAAATGCTACTATTACTATGTCAGAACGCTATAAAGGACTTTTAGAAAAAAGAACAACAAAATACCTCCTCTTAATGTATGTTCTCTACAAGTCTTCTGTTGTCCAGTCTTGCACTTTAAATGTCTGTATGAGCAATGTCTACGTCCATACTGTCTATGTCCATGTATGAGTACTGTCTATGTCTATACTGTCTATGTCCTTACCTAGATTAGTCTATGTCTGCATGGGAGAGCAAGAAACGCAATTTCAAATTCTTTGTATGACCAGTGCATGTAAAGAAATTGACAATAAACTTGACTTGACTTGACTTGACTTGAGCTTAAAAACGGGGACTGTGGGTGTCGAATGTGTGAGATATCTCTACGTAGAAAACACCCATGCTCCTTTACATTGAAATTTCTTGTCAGATGTTCACTTTCTAGACGTATATGTACTTAGGGATTACATTTATCAAGTACTATGCTGCTTTAGCCTTGGCTCTCCCGTACTACCTGTGATGCTGCAGAAGTTTCACTTCTCAAGGTTGCCTGGATAAGCACATTATAGTACATAGAACAAAAATCTATTGAGATATGTGAACCAATCAGTTGTTAGCATTTCAAACGTCTCGATGGGGCATGCTTAAGGCAAAGACCAGGGCCCGGGCACTTTTGGCTTAAAGGAGCTCCTCATAGTTAGCGGCACAGAACTCACCGGTGGGCCCCGCACCCTTGTGGGCCCCTATTTTCAGAAATGTTAAAAACTTTTTTTTTTTTGCATTTCTGAAAAAGGAGCCCACGAGGGTGCGGGGTCCACCGGGAAATGCCCGCTATGCCGGATGGCCAGTCCAGTCCTGGCTACCATGCACCTGTTCAGTTAACAGGTGAGGGAAGAAATGGGTAGTCTGGTCAAGTGTAGCTTCAACCAGCAGCATGGAGGCATTTATGGCATTTTATTCTCTCATAGAGAAAGGGGTTGACAACATTAGTTAGCCAGACCAGTTCTTGAACAGTTGTAGTCACGATAGCCAGGCTAGTACTGCATTGCACTGTACTCTCCTCTATTTCACTACATTTTAATTTTGGACTGTGGGAACACTTTTCAGCTT